>NW_015168685.1:167806-180080 GCF_001447785.1 Gekko japonicus
GCCGATGCCTCCGTCGCCTGGCTGGAGTGGCCGCGGGGGAGTCTGGAGTCGGGCGGCCGCTGGTGGGAGCCGCGGGTGCCCGGGCCGAGATTGGGGGGGCAAGGCGGGCGACAGAAGGCCGATGCCTCCGTCGCCCGGCCCTCTACAGAATCCACCCCCCAAACCTCCAGGTATTTCCCTCCTTAGAGCTGGCAACCCTACATTCCCCTCAGTGCCTGTTGGTAGGCAACTAAGCTTGGTCCTGTCACCTACTTTGGCCTTTGGGAGAAAACACATTGGGGCCAATCCTGATAGGGTTGCCAACTCCAGATGGGAAATTCCTGGAGACTTGAGGGATGGAGCCTGAAGAGGGTGAGGTTTGAGGAGGGGTGGGACCTCAGACAAGTACACTGCCATAGACTCCACCCTCCAAACCAGTCAGTCTCACATAGGGAACCATTGTTGCCAATCTCCAGGTGAGGGCTGGAGAGCACTCAGTATTACAACTGCTCTGCAGAAGGGAGGGCAGAAGTCAGCTGAAGTCAAAGGGGCAGATAATGGTAGGTTGGTGGCTAGCTGGGAAGGAAATGGGGTTGCCAACTACATGCTGACAGATTCCTGGGGATTTGAGGGGTGGAGCCTGGAGAGGGTGGGGTTTGCAGAGGGGTGGGACCTCAGACAGGTAGAATGCCATAGACTCCACCCTCCAAACCAGCCATTTTGTCCTGGGTAACAATTGTTGCCAATCTCCAGGTGAGGGCTACAGATTACTCACAATTACAACTGCTCTTCAGGTAGCAGAGATCAGTTCCTCTGGAGAAAACAGTGGACTCTGTCATTATACCCTGCTGAGGTCACCACAGCAAATTGACACTGTTTGCCCAAAGCCAGAGCACTGCCCCAAAGCCTCTTTCTAGATCCCATTGTATTGCTTTCACAACGGGCTTTACTGCTAGTTTTATATAAGGAGGAATGTTGTTTAGAAAACACAATTTGCATTAAAAACATTATAAAAAATCTGTAAAAGTTATAGAATAGTGGTTTTCTTCGGTGAGTTTATTTTTCCCGATTGTATTCACACCGAAGCCTGTCTTGTTTTTGATAACTTATGGGGAGCAGCTGTGGGTCAGTGGAAGAGCATCTTCTTGGTGTGCAGAAGGTCCTAGGTTCAGTTCCCATCTTATCAACTGGAAAGGACCATGTAGGAAGTGATATGAAAGACCTTAGCCTGAGACCATAGAGAGCTGCCACCGGTCTGAGTAGACAATACTGACCTTGACAGACCAATTGTCTGATTCAAGGCAGCTTCATGTGTTCCTCCCAACTAATTTGGAGGAAGTCTCCTTAGACTGCAGGTGGGCCTTTGCTTCGCTCACTGGAATGGTAGGATCCACCCCAATGTGTAATTAGGCACCATTTTTTCTCTCTCTCTCTCTCTTTCTATCTCTCTCTCTCTCTGCCTCAGGGCCCAGGAAATTCTTGTTTCACCTTTATCAGTATATAATATATATATATATTTAAAAATTCCTCACTTCCAATCAAATTCCACCCCTTCTAGGTAGTCAATGGCCACGGTTTGGTGTCCCTGAAACGCAGTCTCCTGTCGGAAAAACTTGGCCGTTCTCTGCAGAACCTGACTGGAACAACGCTCTACATTGCAGCCACCGTCATAGAGACAGCAAGTGAGTTTGGAAACAGGAACCTCTTTATCTGTGTACACTAAGGCTAAGCCAAACTCCTTAGTATGTCTTCATGTTTTGCCTGATGTAAGGAAACGGTTTTGCAGGTCCAGTTCCCTCTTTGGTCCAGGGAGCGTGGAAAAGTTTTGTGGTCATCCCAGGTGTTCACCTGGCGAGATGAACCTTTCCCTTACTCCCAAAGGTTATCAACATCTCCCTTGATATCAACTGCTGACACCAACAAATATGATTGCATATCTCCTGCTAGACTGATCTGTACATCTAGCACTCTGTATCTGCATTGCTATCTAAAGTCTCCACCTAGCTGCTGCATCTCCTGCTTTACTGGTATCATACTAGCTAATGCATCAATGATCTATTGTGATTTTGTGCCTTAGGGATGGAGAGCTCTGCTTTCATCCCTTCCTATTGCTGCTGTTTAAAAAGTAGGACCAAATAGGTGTGATGTGTTTACAAAGATCAGGCTCTGAGAATTCAAAATATAAGTTTAATAAAAATAAACAGTACAAATGGCCTGTGTGAGCATCAGGCTAAGCAAGGATATAAAGAAAAGGTGAAAGCATGTGATCCTCTAAACCCTAAACTCTACACTTATCCAAAACAATATTTAATTAGGATAGGCTAGAAATTCTTGAACTGGCTGCATCTAAAAGTCCATTATTCCCTTAGTTCTCAGAGCTCACTTGGGACTTCTCCCAGTTGTCCCTCCACATGTGATCAAGGTGGAGTCTCTTTGTAAAAGTATAGTCCTTATAGTTTGAACTTCGCTGGCCAAAAGCTGAAAGGTAAGAGGGTTTCTTCTTCATGTCCTAAGAATTATACCCTGTCCTAAGAATTTTATCACGTCCTTTGAGAGTCAGCCCCCTCTGGGGTTAGTCTTGATCTTCCTGCCCCAAAGGAAGACAATACAATCTAGCCTTCTGGCTGTCCCAGTCTCTATTCCTCTAGGTGGGACATTGTAGCAGAAGTGTTAGATGGAGCCATTTGCACCTGTAAGCTCTGCAGAGTTCTCTGCTTGGGGCTTGAATACTCATTGTGCCCCCAGCACCTTTCCTGTTTGCTTTGCTACAAACTTGCAGCCAGGTTCCATCTCACAGACAGAGTGCAGTCCCAATGGCTGAATTATCAGGTTGAATTCTACAGCGGCGGGTTTTTCTTCACACCTGAGCTGACCCCTTTTTCAGCTGTAATAAAATATACGTCAATCGACAGCAAATAACTGAACAGCCCAACTCTTCAATCTAGCGCTTGATTACGTGGGATCCTCTTGTTTCCTATGTGAACTCTGGCTGGGAATTGCCATGATAAGAGATGTACAGCCTTTGAAGTACTTGAGCTAAGCGATGCTGTGACCTCATGAGTTGATGCAGTGAGTTGAGAGCCAGCATGGTATAGTGGCTAGACTGTCAGACTGGGATCTGGGAGACTCAGATTTGACTCCCCACTCTGCCACAGAAGCTTGCTGGGTGACCTGGGGCCAGTCACATGCTTTCAGCCTAACCTACCTCATGAGGTAGGTCTTGTTTTGAGAATAAAACAGAGGAGAGGAAGATGGTGTAAGCTGCTTTGGGGGAAGAAGTAGGGTATAAATATCTCAATAAATTGCTAAATGTCCTCACCATTTGCTATGTGGCACCTGATTGGCTTATAAAACCCATGTGTTGTATTCTCAAAATCTAAACTGATGTTGTTTGGTGCCCATAAACAAGACATAGAACATTATGGGGATTGCTGGGGGGACGCTATCCTGTAAAAATTATGCTTATGTATTTATTTAGGCTATTTCTATGCCATCCCTTCAGAATCCTGCTTGAGGCATCTTAGAATTAAAACCACGTCACAATACTTAAAAAAAAACAAGCCTTTGGGCATGTAGCATAAAAACGGTCTGTAAACAGAAGTAGAGCACTAAGAAGGCGATACTAAAATTAAAATAAGTAATTAAAAGCCTGGGTAAAGAGATGCATTTTATCCTGGTGCCTACAAGAAAATCAAGTAGGGGTCAGGCGAGCCTCAAGGGCCAGGGTGTTCCAGAGGTGGGGGGCCACCACAGAAGATGCACTGTCTTTAGTTGCCACACAACTCACCTCGGAAGGCAGGGGCACAGAGAGCAGGACATGAGAGGCAGATCTTAACAGGCTGGGTAGTATGGACAGAGGCGGTCCTTCAGGTATCCTGGCCCCCAAGAACCAGCACATACAGATCAAGTTAATTACAAATTCAAGTCAATTACAAGAGCAAGTGAATTAAAAAATACTAAAGGTCAGGGGTCGTTTCGTAGAAAAAGAGCTAGGGGAACTCATTAGCATAACTCATTAGCATATGCCACACCCCCTGACATCAGGGGCCCGGCGGTGGACCTGTAAGGCTGGCGGGAGTGTGAGGAAGCCCCGCCAAGGCCCTCCCTGACCCCAGGCAGGCAGGGGTGGGGAGAGGCGGGGAGGAAGCAACTTACCCTCCCTCTTCTGCTGCCTCCTCTTGGCGGAATGAGGGCCGGAAGTGGGGCGGCCGGAAGCAGGGGGCGGGGCTTCATCGTGTGCCCTGCCCCCCGCACCTCACCTGGGGGAACTGCGATCCCCCGCGATCCCCCCCGAATCGACCTCTGCTAAAGGTGCCTTTCCAATAGTGGAGTATTTTAAGAACATAAGAACATAAGAGACGCCAATGTTGGATCAGGCCAAAGACCCATCTAGTCTAACACTCTGTCACACAGTGGCCAAAAATACCAGGTGCCATCAGGAGGTCCACCAGTGGGGCCAGGACATTAGAAGCCCTCCCACTGTTGGCCCCCCCAAGCACCAAGAAGACAGAGCATCACTTGCCCCAGAGCCCCTATCTATACCTTGTGGCTAATAGCCACTGATGGACCTCTGCTCCATATGCCTATCTAATTCCCTTTTGAAGCCGTCCATGCTTGTAGCCGCCACCACTTCCTGTGGCAGTGAATTCCAAGTGTTAATCACTCTTTGGGTGAAGAAGTACTTCCTCTTATCCGTTCTAACCCGACCGCTCAGCAATTTCATGGAGTGCCCACGAGTTCTTGTATTGTAAGAAAGGGAGAAAAGTACCTCTTTCTCTACCAGTTCTTTCCCATGCATAATCGTATAAACCTCAATCATGTCACCCCTCAGTCATCTTTTCTCCAAGGTAAAGAGCCCTAAGCGCTTTAACCTTTCCTCATAGGGAAAGTGTTCCAACCCTTTTATCATTCGAGTTGCCCTTTTCTGCACTTTTTCCAAAGCTATAATATCCTTTTTAAGGTGTGGTAACCAGAACTGCACACAGTATTCCAAATGAGGTCACACCATTGATTTATATAGTGGCATTATGATATTGGCTGATCTGTTTTCAATACCCTTCCTAATAATCCCCAGCATAGCATTGGCCTTCTTTATTGCAGTCACACACTGTCTCAACATTTTCAGTGAGTTATCTACTACAACTCCAAGATCTCTCTCTTGATCAGTCTCTGCCAGTTCAGACCCCATCAATGTGTATTTATATTTAGGATTTTTGGCTCCAATTTTAAAATAGCAATAAACCCAGAAATGGCAGTGCGCTTCCAACAGCACCAACCCGATCTCTTCTGCCAGGTGCCTCAAGAGTGCTTTACCATTCTCACTAGATAAAGCAGTGCTGTAGATCCAGGGCTGTAGTAATTTTTAAAATCCTGTGCAAAAGAAAGTTGGGAAAAGATGGAAGAACACTGTAGAAAGCTCTTACTTGCAATGAGTTGCCAATGAAGACCAGCATGGTGTAGTGGTTGGAGTGTCAGACTAAAACCTGATAGTTCCAGGTTTAGATCCCCACTTGGCTGTGGAAGCTTGCTGGGTGATCTTGGGTTGGCCACAAACTCTCAGCCCAGCCTTCCTCACAGGGTTGTTGTTGTTGTGAGGATAAAATGAAGGAGAAGAGAATGAAGTAAACTGGTTTGGGTTCCTACTGGAGAAAAAGGCAGGGTATAAGTTAAGTAAATTGAAAAATAATAATAAATGAGGTTGTCTGAATTTTCGGTTGAAATGAAGTGCATGAATCGTAGCAAATTCTGGGCCAAGTGGCTTGTCTGGCTAGGAGCTGAAAGGGGCGTAGTGCAGTGGTTAAGTGCGCGGACTCTAATCTGGGAGGACCGGGTTTGATTCCCCACTCCTCCACTTGTACCTGGCTGGATGACCTTGGGCAAGCCATAGTTCTGATAAGAGCTGTTCTTGAAAAAGAGCAGTTTCTGTCAGAGCTCTCTCAGCCCCACCTACCTCCCAGGGTGTCTGTTGTGGGGAGGGGAAGGGAGATGTAATGTATCCAGTCCAGACCGCGTGGCCTGCTTGGGCTCCACGCGGTCAGGCACAAACGTCGAGCTTCGCTCCAAGAGACAATGGACTATGCGGATCCTAGCCTGCTCCAATCAGGGGGCTAGGTTCCCGCACAAGAGCCTATGGGACTCTCGGCCACTGTAAATAACCTATTGGGAAGTGGAGGTGTGTTTTGGGTGGTGGTTTCTCGGGGAATATAAGCCGGCCAAAGTCGTTTTGTTCCTGATCGAATAAAGTACGCTTTGCTGAAATCACTCTCCATCTGCGTACTTTTCAGGAGAGAAGTTTGTAAGCTGCTCTGAGACTCCTTTGGGTAGTGAAGGGCGGGTATAAATCCGATCTCCTCCTCCTCCTTCTTCTTCTTCGTGTCATTTATCCCACCGTTTGTTTTCCACATTCCTGCAGGTGGGGAGATGGAGGAGCAAGAACTCGCCTCTGTGAAACTTCTGGAATCTCCGTATTTGCTGGACCTGTCCAAAACCAAGCAGCATTTTGTACCCGGGGCACCATTCGAAGTGCTGGTGTGTGTGTGTGTGTGTGTTGTTCTCTCTCCCAGTGCTGCAGCATGTCCCATGCCATATCAAGTGTATTTTATGGCCAAGGATGTCCCATATTGAATCCTAGTTTGCATCCTTGCTTTCTCTCTCTTCCTCTGTTATGGGTGGTGGAAAATGCTGACCAGTTGCAGGCTGACTTATGGCAACCCAGTAAGGTTTTTCAATGCAAGGGATGGTATTATTATTTATTTGATTTCTATCCCGCCCTCCCCGCAAGTGGGCTCATGGCGGGTTACAACACAGAAAGAAACAATACGAACTTTAAAATATTAAAGCATCACACTAAAACAATAAAACACAGTACAAGATGGCATTCTTAAACAATTTCCTAATATCCTGGCTCTGTGTGACGGAAAGGATAGAAGGCCTGAACAATGGGTCCCATGTTATAAACACAGCTCAATCCAGCATGTGGGCAGCTTAATCCAGCAATATGAGCAGCAGGGGCCCGATATTATTATGTTCAGGGCTATTTTTGGGCAGGAACGCACAGGAACGGAGTTCCGGCTGGCTCCTGAGTTGGCCACGCCCAGCGGGAACTCATTAGCATAATAGGCCACACCCAACAGCAGACACTCATTAGGATTGGCTACATTAGGGGTGTGTGGCCTAACATGCAAAGGAGTTCCTGCTACAAAAAATGCCCAGGGTTTTGACAACAAAGTAAACAGAATAAGAAGCAAAAGGAGGGTGTGGCTGGATACACTTCTGGTAACATGTGGGGTGTGGCCTAATATGCTAATGAGCTGTGCTGTCAGGGGTGTGGCCTAATAGGTTAATGTGTTTCTGCTGTTGGGTGTGGCCTATTATTCTAATGAGTTCCTGCTGGGCCTTTTCTACAAAAAACCCCCCTGATTATGTTCAGAGGTGATTTGCCATTGCCTGCCTCTGCGTCACAGCCCTGGTATTCCTTGGAGGTCTCCCATCCGAATACTAACCAGGGCCAACCCTACTTAGCTTCTGAGATCTCATGAGATTGGGCTAGCCTGGGCTGTCCAGGTCAGGGTCCCCTCTCACTACTTTTCTCAAACCTTTCTCGCCTGTCTTGTTTTCCTGCAGCTGTATCTTATAGCCACTGGAGGTCACTGTTCCACTAAGTGAACTCTCACGTGCAGAAGACAAACCTCTGGATGTCCTTTAAAGTTTTATTCAAGGTATAAACTTTCGTGTGCACGCACACTTTTTCAGATATCCGAAGAAGTGCGTGCGTGCACGCGAAAGCTTATACCCAGAATTAAACTTCGTTGGTCTTAAAGGTTCCACTGGACTCAAAGCTTTGTTCTGTTGTTTCAGACCGACACAGCTACCCCACCAGGGCTTTTATTGTAGAAAAACCCCATCTGGAACTCATTAGCATAATAGGCCACACCCAACAGCAGAAACGTATTAGCATATTAGACCACACCCTGGCAATGTGACTCATTAGCATATTAGGCCACACCCCATGCCTTCCCTTGGCTTGCCTGGGCACCCCGCACCCCCTTGAAGGGAAGGGAAGGCAGTTTAAACAGGCCGGGGAAGGCACGGGGAGGCATTTAAATGCCTCCCCAATCTTTCCAGGGCCCCCTTGGCTCACCTGCCTTGGAGTCACCGAGGGGGTGTCGCTCTCCAGGCCTTCCCTCTGTAGCCACGCACATGCAAAGGTTTTGGCTGTAGTGGGCGTGGCCTACTATGAAGCCAGCCGGAACTCCGTTCCTGTGTGTTCCTGCCCAAAAGTAGCCCTGTTAACCCCGCCTGATTCTTTCTGAATGTCCTGACAGTCTTCCTCAGCTAGATTTTCCTGAAAAAAGGAAATGGGGGGGGAGTATTTCTCAGCGCAGATGGAAGTTTGAATCAGGCATCGAGCTAGACTGTGTAATAGGAAGGCTTGCTTTGAAAACTTACACATTTTTACTAAGGCATGTCTTGAAACCTAGTACTATTTGGGGCTCACAGAAGCCTCGGAGAACAGGGAAGACTCAACATGTGATATTTGTCAAGCTGGAGATAAGCATGGGAATTCCTGGAAACAGGCTACTCAGATGTCATGTGCCGAGAGGGGGTAAACTGTGTTTTTGTGCCTTTGAGGGAGAGATCATCTGCGGAAACTAGGGAAAGCTGCAGATGAATAGAAGAGCAGGCGGGGGAAACTTGACACTGCGGAAAACCTCTGAAGAGTTCTTCAACTCTTCTTTTTTGTAACCCAGCTATTGCTTACTCCAACAATGGGCAGTTTCAGGATGGGCAAAACTACACAGGGGGGAAAGGATGAAGCCCTTTCTTCTCACATGCTGTGGCCCCAATCCAAATTGGGCCCTGCACACCTGGGAACTGATTTCCCAGAAGGGAACTCACAGGTGCATGTGAATCATACGGGACCAGGGTGGACTGGAGGAGGGTTAAGTTCACCCCTTTTGCCACGGAAGATTTCCCCATCTCTTAATTCCAGGAAAAGCGTTGTCTTAGATTATACTTCATAAACTTCTCCCTTTCTCCAGGCTACTGTTTCATTCTCAGATGGCACACCTGCCCCCCGCCTCCCAGTCCATTTCTCCGTCCAGATAACTGAGGGGCCATCCCCTGATAATGCCCTACTAGACACCGACAACCATGGGATGGTGAAATACAGGATCAACATCCCCGCTGGAGCAAAAAAAGTCACTTTTACGGTATGAAAATCCTTCTTGCGTTGGAAGAAGGCAGACGGGTACATTAAAGAAAGTAGAAGAAGGAGGGAGAATGGATAGTAGGAGAAAGGGAGGAGGCCCACAAGTCCTAGAGCTGGGGTCTCCATCTTGTGTATCCTGTGGACACTTTTGGAATTTGTGAAACAAGTAGTGTGTGCCACCACAAAATGGCTGCCATGGCAGGAGTGACCACACCACAAAATGGCTGCCATGCAAGCTGAAGTCAGCTACCAGATGTTGGAAGGTTACAAGCCAAGCGTTGTCTTATGACAGAGGCAGCTATTTCTGAATGGGTGCTCCCTGCAGATGCTAAGTATTGCTTCTCAGGATCTTCTGAAGCGTCTCCTGGTCCAACAGAGTAGAGGGAAGCCAGAAGTTTCCTGGACACCAGGAAACAGATTGGTGGGTGCCATGTTGGGGGATCGCTATGGTTGGTTCTAGAAACAGACATCCTGGGTTAGATCCTGTGGTCCGTCAGTCGGAGGTGCTGATGGTCACAGACGTTTCCCACATTCCTCTCTCTCCAGTAGTCCAAAAATCATGGGACCCACATGGACTAATAGTCAGAAAGCTGAAGTGTTGAGGGGAAGGGGATAGGGCTGCCTGGTATGGAAGACTGGGGGTGGGGACACGGGAGACTGCTGTTGGAAATCATGTGACGTCACTTCCAGCCACTGTGGTGTGGTGGTTAAGACTGGGAGACTCTAATTTGGAGAGCCGGGTTTGATTCCCCACTCCTCCCCATGAAACCTGCTGGGTGACCTTGGGCCAGTCATGGTTCTCTCAGAGCTTTCTCAGCCCTATCTGCCTGTTCTGGGGAGAGGAAGGGAAGGAGATTTTAAGCCTCTTTGAGACTCCTCAGGGTAGAGAAAAGCAGGGTAGGAAAACCTACTGTTCTTTTTCCTCTGGGGAAACCCAGATGTGTTGTCAGGTCTCTCTAGGAATCGCAGAAACTCTATGGTGATTCCTAGAGAGGACTGTCATCACTTCCAGGGAAGGCCTGAAAGTAATGTCACACCCCTCTAGGAATCGCTAGAAACTCTATGGAAATCCCAGAAGTGACATCACACCGTCTTCTCAACAGCATCTTTTAAAAAATTTGGAGCTGGGGGGCAGGTGATCCCCTGCCACCCCCAGCAGCCAATGTCACATTCTTTATGAATAACTTTCAAGATCCGGGATGCAGTATAACATAAGATGAACGTTATAACTTAGAAATCAGTATTACAAGGAGCAGAACTGACTTGTGGCTTCAGCCCTGACTCTGCTCATCTGCTGCTCATGTTAAGTACCAGCCGTTGAAGCGTATAGCGTCCTCACAGCCTAGCAATCCTGGAATGGGGTAGAAATTGCATTTCCTGCCCCATTAGTCAGTGCAGCTGATTCCTCCGGAGGAAGCTATGAGAGTTAAGTTATAAAACGTTCACCAGTTTATCGGATCGCCATAGGGTTTGCCAAGTGAGCTGCAAGTGTCTTTGTTGTCCCATACAGATAACTGCGGGGAGAGAGTCTCCATCAGAAACCACGCTGACTGCCACAGCCATGAATTCCCCGAGGGGCAGATACCTGATCATCGACAGCCCAAAGCACCAAGACTTGAATCCTGGAGAGACCCTCGATCTGGGGCTGAAACACGTTGGACCGGATGACTTCTCTAACTTCTACTACCTGGTGAGTCCTTGTGGCACGGTGATGGGCCCCCACCTTTCCTGGCTGAACGAACCTCTGAAACTAGAAGGGCTTGTCTTCTCTCAGCTTTAGATCTGCCCCTTGCCTGTTTTATTTGTTAAAAATAATTATATCCCAGCTTTCCCAGTGGCTGAAAACAGCTTAGACAGGGGTCGTTTCGTAGAAAAAGAGCTAGGGGAACTCATTAGCATAACTCATTAGCATATGCCACACACCCTGACATCACCGGAAGTGTGTCATAAAGCCACACACCCCGCCCCCAACGGTCCCAGCCGCCGCCGGCCTTGCAGCTCCACTGCCGAGCCCCATGAGGGGCCCGGCGGTGGACCTGCAAGGCCGGCGGGAGTGCAAGGAAGCCCCGCGAAGGCCCTCCCTGGCCCCAGGCAGGCAGGGGTGGGGAGAGGCAGGGAGGAAGCAACTTACCCTCCCTCTTCTCCTGCCTCCTCCTGGCTCAATGAGGGTCGGAAGTGGGGCGGCCGGAAGCAGGGGGCGGGGCTTCATCATGTGCCTCCCCCGTACCTCACCCGGGGGAACTGCGATCCCCCGCGTTCCCCCCCGAAATGACCTCTGAGCTTAGAGATCTTAATGTAAAAAAAAAAATCACAATTTAAAAACCAAGGACTTAGAACCGCAAACAACCCCTGTTGAAAGATACCTGCAGTTTGTACCCCGTTGAAAGCTGTGGAAAACGAAAGTTCTAAAGGTGATGCGTGCCCCCATCTCCTCAGGGAACACGCCCCACAACAATGGAGAAGGCACAGAGTCCGGTTGATGACAAAGGAGAACATCCAGTAGGATGCAGCCTGAGGAACACAGTTGGCCTGTTGAGGATACATTAGGGTTGCCAAGCTCCAGGCGATGGCTGGAGATCTCCTGGGATGACAACTGATTTCCCGGTGACAGAGATCAGTTCCCCTGGAAAAAATGGCTGCTTTGGAAGGTGGACTCTGTGGTTGAAATCCCTCCCTCCCCCAAACCCCACCCTCCTCAGGCTCCGCCCCCCCAAATCTCCAGGTATTTCCTAGGCAGACCTAGAATATATGGGTGGAAATAGATCTTTATTTAATAAATTAGAGTTTAAACTGCCCTCCCCTGTAAAAAAAAATAAAAGGGCTCAGGGCAGTGTACATCATGGAGTAAATACATAATACATAATTTAAGAAACAGTTAAAAACATTGAAGTCATTGGCAGGACAAAGCTCACTGGGGCTCTTATCCACACAGCTGTATACAAAATTAAAAATATCTAATTGTTTACTTCATTTATACCCTGCTTTTCTCCACAATGAGGACACAAAGTGGCTTACAACAGTCTCCCCTTCTCCATTTTATCATCAAAACGACAGCCCTGTGAGGTGGGTTTGGCGGAAGAGCGA
>NW_015168685.1:180101-199740 GCF_001447785.1 Gekko japonicus
AGGTTCCGTGGCAGAGGTGGGATTCGAACCTGGCACTCCCAGATCCTCTTTGGACAGGCTAACCACTACACCGTGTTGGCTTTATATAAACATACATAAAATAACATAAAAATATAAAATAAGGAAAAGATATAGAATAAACCAATAAGCCAGCCTTTCTGAAAGTGCCCAGTCCTAGCTCTCCTAACCGTTGTTCTCAACCCTTGGACTGGATTAAATGTATGAAAAGACCACGTGGTAGAGTCATACACATACCACTTTAAACTGCAGGTGGAAACACATTCGAAAATTGACTCCTTCCTCACGTGGGGAAAAAAATCCACCCATATGAATAATTTGCACTTCAGAGGGAATATTTTTAGCCTCGTCTTCATCCTGGAATGGGGATTTATTATGTGGGAAGCACTGAAATATAGAAAATGTGTTGTGTGTTACGTGCCGTCAAGTCATTTTCGACTTGTGGCAACCCCACAGGGTTTTCAAGGTCAAGGTTGGACAGAAGTGGTTTACCATTGCCGCCTTCTGTGCAGTACCAGTCAGGGTTAGTTGAATTGGCGCTGTAAATTTCTACGAAAGATCCTCCGCTAGTGCCGCCTTCCAGGACTGCTGCTGCCCAGTAGTTACTACCTTTCAGGGATTCCTCCCCTCCCATCACCATTGGAACTGTCCGTTCTCTTCTGCTGATGTGGCCATTGATCCCTGAAGGGGGTGGATGTAACTTAGCCTGGTGTCTCAGCTGTGACCATTCTACCTTGAGTGACTCTCCTAGGAGTTTAGACTCCTTAAGAAGAGCCCTGCTGGGTCAGACCAGTGGTCCATCTAGTCCAGCATCTTGTCACACACAGTGGCCAACCAGTTCCTCTGGAGGGCCAACAAAAGGCACAGAGGCTGAGGCCTTCCCCTGATGTTGCCTCCTGGCCCTGGGAGTCAGAAGCTTAGTGCCTCTGAATATGGAGGTTCCCCTCAGTCACCATGACCCCTTATGTATTAGAGCCAGTTTGGTGTAGTGGTTAAGCGTGCGGACTCTAATCTGGGAGAACTGGGTTTGATTGTCCACTCCTCTACATGCAGCTGCTGGGTGACCTTGGGTCAGCCACAGTTCTTGTAGAGCTGTTCTTTCGAGCAGTTCTCTGAGAGCTCTCTCAGCCCCACCCACCTCACAGGGTGTCTGTTGTGGGGAGAAGAAGGGAAGGAGATTGTAAACCACTCTGAGTGAAGGGCGGGGTATAAACCCAATTTCGTCTCTTCTTCTTTCAGCCTTGATGACACACACAAACCTCCTCACCAGGTTAAGGTGTGTGTTCAAGAGGAGTCAAATATATATTTTATTTATTTATTTATTTATCTTTCCATTTATATCCTGCCCTCCCCGAAGGCTCAGGGCGACTCACAAGGGGCATAAATGCCTGGTTAAAACAATGAACAATATAAAATAATATAAAATACAATATGCATAATACACTAAAAATCTGAATAATACCCACCCACACAGACTACACCACTTTCTTCACCTGCTGTCGTGAATTGTCCTTTTGCTTCCAGGTTTTGAACAAAGGTGACATTGTCTCTGCTAGCAGCGTGGCCCGTGGCTCTTTTACCGTGGTCCCCGTCCGCATCACGCCCAACCTGATGCCAACATTTCGGTTTGTGGCCTTTTACCGTGTGGGGGACGAAGTTGTGGCAAACTCCATCTGGGTGGATGTAGTTGACACCTGCGAAGGGAAGGTAAATAGTATTTGAAATGAGCTGCTCTTCCTTGTCATGGCTGGATGAAGGTGGATTAGGGTTATTAGCCTCATATCAGGGCCGGGAGTTCTTCCGGAATTACAGCTGGTCTCCAGACTACAGAGCTCAGTTCCCTTGGAGGGAACGGTAGTTTCAGAGGGTGGACTCTGGAATCACATCCCCATCGAACTCCCTCCCCTCCTCAGACTCTGCCTTCCCCAGGTGTCGCTCCCAAATGTCCAGGAATTTCCCAAGCTGAACTTGGTAACCTTAGGGTTAAGGTCGGGTGAGCGTTCTCCTGTGACCGAATGGGCCCGCCCACCGCCACTCAGCTGGGCAGTGGGAGAAAAATGGTGGTGGTGGGGAATGGGGAGTACAACAGCTGGCACTCGATGAGATGTCACTTCCCATGTGACCAGAAATAACATCATTGCATTGTTGGTGACACTCTAGCATCCAGTCAAAATACTACGGTTAAACCATAGAGTCCTGGCTGAATGCTAGAGCATCAACGGTGATGCCAGCAACGTAATTATGTGTTGCCAGCCTCATGTTGACAACCAGCCGCATGCTGGCAAACCTACAGCGACCATGTTTGTTGCTTCTGACCACCAGTGGTGGGCTCGGGACTGAAATGTTAGTAAGCATTGTGTGGAGAGTGACACTCTCTGGCTTTTCGATAAAAACAGAGTGAATAAATGGAATTTAGTTCAGACAGACCAACTAGGGGGGCCAGCTCTCCCACTATCCTTGGAGACCTCCCAGCAATCCCTCCTCCTCCTCCTCCTCTTCCTCCACCCCCTTCATGGGTTCCAAGGGTCAGCAAGGGAAAATGTGTGTGTGTGTGTGCTTGTGCATGATGTGATCTTATTTTTATCTTATCGTCTTTACTATTTTTACAGCCGGGGTCATACATAGTGCAATGTATTCAAAGCTGCCTTGAATGCAATGTGTGAAACTTCTAATTGAAATGTCATGTTGAGCTTCGTCCTGGGCTAGGATCCAAATACATCCAATCAGGTTACTAGCCCAGGAACTAACAGCCAGTCACTTTACAGCAAGCTCCCTGAGCGGGAACGTTCGTGATTGGTCCTTATGCGAGCAACCTCATAGGTTGATAATTGTACAGTAGGCGTGGCTATATTAGCCGGGAATGTTTAAAAGCAGGACTACTGCTATGGACAAGCTGAACCGTTCTGTTCTGGCTAGTTGATGTTGATCTGTATTCGAGTTGTGTTTGAGTTGACGAATAAAGCTGTGTTCTTGCTGAATCACTCTCCGACTGCTTTGTTAAGCGAGCGACTTAACACACAGCAAACTCTCGTCCCACAGGATAACATGGAAGAATGTAAAAGTTGCTACTGAAAAAATTGGTGTAGTGGTTAAGTGCGCGGACTCTAATCTGGGAGCACTGGGTTTGATTCCCCGCTCCTCTACTTGCACCTGGCTGGAAGACCTTGGGCAAGCCATAGTTCTTCCAGAACTGTTCTCTCAAGAGCAGTTCTCGAGAGAGCTCTCCCAGCCCCACCTACCTCACAGAGTGTCTGTTGTGGGGAGGGGAAGGGAAAGGGGTTGGTAAGCCGCTCTGGGAGACTCCTTTGGATAGTGAAGGGCGGGGTATAAATCCAATCTCCTCCTCCTCCTCCTCCTCCTCCTCCTCCTCTTCTTCTTCTCTTCATGTGATTTGACAACAGCTGCTAGAAATTTTGTGAATCCAGAAGTGCTTCATGCCGTTGGGGCAGTGCTCTAGGATTGGCCCTGAAATTTATGGCTTAACCGTAGAGTTCGGGTGAATCCTAGAGTGCTGTCCCTAACATCATGATGTCATTTCCAGTTTTTTGCCTGAAGCGATGTCACATGCCAGCGCACTGGTCCCCACCCCCTAAATCTTGGCAACCCTACAACAGACCAAAGAGTGATTCAGCCCTCAGCTCATTTGATTGCAGTGGGCTTAGACTGGAGTACCCCTGCATAGGATTACGCCATAAACAACTAGCGTGGAAGCCGTCTGCAACTATACAAAACTAGCATGCCAAGAAGGAGAGAAGGGGGGGAAGGTCCGTAGCAACACAGAATGCAGGGAGAAGGCCAGCTGAGACCCGGGAGAGAGCACAAATTGGGAAGCGGAAAAGACAGTAAGGTGTGGCGTATGAATAGCAAGGAGTGGCCGGGATTTTAAAAGCCATTTTCAAGGATGTCACAAGGTCTTGGGGAGGGTTGCCAGCTCTGGGTCGGGAAATAGAAAAAGAAGAGATTGGATTTATACCCTGCCCTTTACTACCCAAAGGAGTCTCAGAGGGGCTTACAATCTCCTTTCCCTTCCCCTCCCCACAACAGACACGGGGCTGAGAGAGCTCTTTTGAGGACTGCCCTTGAAAGAACAGCTCTGAGAGAACTTGTGACTGACCCAAGGTCACACCAGCTGGCTGCATGTGGAGGAGCGGGGAATCCAAGCTGGTTCTCCCAGATTAGAGTCAGTGCTCCTAACTACTACACCAAACTGGCTCTCTACCCTGAGATTTTGGGGGTGGAGCCTGAGGAAGGTGGAGCCGGGGGAGGGCAGGGACCTCAGTGGGGTACAGTGCCATAGAGTCCACCCTCCAAAGCAGCCATTTTCTCCAGGGGAACTGACCTTGACCGTCTGGAGATCAATTATTATAGTGGGATGACTCCTGGTACCCCCTGGAGGTTGGCAAGCCCTAGTCTCAGGCCCACCCCTAACTGTGTCCCTCTGACCTGCAGCTGCACCTCAGCACAAAAGAAACAGTCAGCCACCTGCGACCCCAGGATGTCCTGAGACTCACCATCACCACCGATGAGAGATCTTCCGTCTCGCTCGTCGCTGTGGACTCGGCTGTCTACGCCCTCAATCGGAAGAATCGCCTCACGCAGGGCAAGGTACCGCTGTGCTTCTCCCATGCGTCTTCCTTGTCTTCTCGTTCTCAGATGGGGTAGCCATGTTAATCCGGGGCAGCAAACTAAAACAGGAGTCCGGCGGCACCGTAGAGAGGAAAATCAATTTGGGTGCTCTTTGGAAGTACTCTTCCTGGGGAAACTAATGCGATTTGAGGAAGCTTCCCAGCAGGCGTTGGTACAGGGTGCATTTCTCCAGTGGGGCAAACGGTGACTCCCTGTGACCACTGCAGGTCGGGGAAATGGTGCGGTGTGGGCAGGATTAAGCTCCTCTCCCCACATGCCATGGTCTTGATCTGAATTGGGGGCCCACACAAACTTTGGAGTAGGGTTGGCAGATCTGGGTTGGAAAATACCTGGAGAGCAGTGTTTCCCTCTAAGCTGAGTTAGTGTGAGCTAGCTCACAGTTTTTTAGCCTCTGGCTCACACATTTCTGCCTTAGCTCAGGAAGGAGGGCTCCAGAGCAAACTAATTTATGCAGTAGCCAAATCGCTTGCTCACAACTTTAATGTCAGTAGCTCACAAAGTAGAATTTTTGCTCACAAGACTCCACACTTTCGAGGGAGCATTGCTGGAGAATTTGGGGATGGAGCCAGGAGAGGGTGGGGTTTGGGGAGGGAAGGGGCCTCGGCATGGGACAATGCCACAGAGTCCACCCTTCAAAGCAGCCATTTTCTCCAGGGGAGCTGATCTCTGTCAGCTGGAGGTCAGTTGTCAAAGCAGGAGGTCCCCAGGGCCCACCTGGAGGTTGGCAACCCTACTTTGGAGAAGAGTTCTCAGCACAAAACTGGCAACACATGTCTGATCACCAGGATAGAAGGAAAACATAGTTTCTTTTTTAAAAATTTACTTTATTAAATGATCACATTTCTCACTGAGACTCAAGGCAGATTACAAAACTTTGCAGGGCACAATAGGAACAGTATAAAACAGGGGTCCCCAACTTATTTGAGCCTGCAGGCACCTTTGGAATTCTGACACGGTGTGGCGGGTGCAGCCACAAAATGGCTGCTGCAGAAGGCGGAGCCATCCACAAAATGACTGCTGCAGCTTACCTTCAGTCGCTCAGTGAAGATCCGTGTGTTGTTGGGAGAGCTTCCGCCAAAGCAATTAAAAATATATATATATGCAGAGCCAGTGAAATCTCCGATGGCCAATCAGAAATCTTCCTGGGCAAAAATCCCACCTCACCTACTTTCTAGAAGCTAGGATTGCCAAGTCCCTCTGGGGGCGGGGAAACCCCCGCTCGAGAGGCCCGTTCCCCACCGGCCCACATTGGGCCACTGGGGGGAACCCCGCCCCCAAAGTGCCAGATGTGCCTGGCACGATGACGCCACCCGGAGGTGACATCATCATATCAGGCATGTTGCGGGGGCACACTCTATTATTCGAGGGAAAACTCTATGGTTTCCCCTCAAATGATTGTGGCCCCGCCCCCAACATGCCTGACGCATTGACGTCATTTCCGGGTGGCTTCCGGCAGGGTCCTGGACTCCCCCTGCTAAAGCCGAGGTAAGACTTGGCAACCCTACTAGAAGCACTTGACGGGCACCAGGGGAATTGTTGGTGGATGCCATGGTGCCCGTGGGCACCACGTTGGGGACTCCAGGTATAAGACAGATCATAAACATTGCAGTTAGATAAGACTGCAAAGTTATATAACGATGCAATAGAAACAGTACAAGATATGACAAAAGAAATGCAAAACCTGGGTTATAGAAATTAGAAAACAAAAACAAGAAATGCACACAGTAAACAGTGCCATATAACATACAGCCCATATCCCTTTATTAAAACATCCACCTGAACAAATCCAGTTTTACTACCACGCTGTTGTTTTTACAAAAATGCCATGTAGTGAGGCCCCGAGTTTAATGCCAGGTCACAATGGATGCAGGAAAAGGCCAGATAATCATGAACTGCTTTATTATTATTAATCATAATGATTCTCACTTTTGAAAATGTATATGCTGCCTCTTCAAGACACCTGCTTGGGGCAGCTTGCATCTAAAACAATAAAACGCAACCAACAAGCCAATAAAAACAACACGGGGGGGGGGATATCAGACAGGACAGGATTTGCTGCATGAATTGATGCAACATTGTTTTCCCCCGCCCCGCCCCGCCCCGCGGCTTGTAATAAGGAGGAAGCGTTTTAGAATACCCTATCGGGCCACCTCTCTTTCAGACAGAGTCGAATTGTAACTCAAAAGGAAAGGCTGCTAAACAAAGTGCAGGGACAATCAGCTTCCAAGTTCCATTTGAGGTTTTTTTACTCCTCCCATGATAAGGGATTCCCAGGGCCCAAGGCGGGGTTAATCCTGTCCACCATTGATGACTGTATCAAAACAGTCAGTATTCTCAGTGCTATAAAGTCTAATCCAGTATTCAAATATGCTGCTAACCCTACTATGCTTGTAGTTTTCTGTGTGGATAACACACTACGGCAAAATTTGTTTTTCCTACTTTTTCCCTACCTGCCATGTGGCAAAAAGCAACGTACACGTACAAAGTGCTAGTTTTGACCCTTAAAGTCTGTATGGCTCGGGGGTGCACTGGGGGCGGCGACACCAGAAGGTAGCCTCGCCTAGTGTGTAAAAAAACCAGGCACCGGCCCTGGGGATGCCAGCCTCCAGGTGAGAACTGGGGATTCCCTGGAATTACAGCTCCTCCCCAGACTACAGAGACGACAGAGACCATAGAATCATAGAATCACACAGTTGGAAGAGGCCATACAGGCCATCCAGTCCAACCCTCTGCTCAATGCAGGATCAGTTCCCCTGGAGCAAATGGGTGCTTTGGAGGGGGGACTCTGTGGCAATGTACCCCGCTGAGGCCCCTCCCCTCCCCAGGCTCCACCCCCGAATCTCCAGGAGTTTCCAAACTTGGAGCTGGCAAGCCTACTCCACCCCCCATCTCTTGCCAGTGGCCGGGGGGACCTGGAAACCGAGAATGACACTGAATACCTCCAGGGGTCATTTCGTAGAAAAAGAGGTGTAGGAGCTCATTAGCATAACTTATTAGCATAACTTATTTGCATATGCCACTAGGGTTGTCAAGTGTATCTTCGCCGGGAGCAGGGGGCTCCCGGCCGGCGTCCGGTGCATGGTGCACGCACGTCACCCAGAAGTGACGGGAGGATGCCAGGCACACTGGGGGCAGGGCCACGGCCATACAAGGGAAAACCATAGAGTTTTCCCTTGTATGGCCGTGGCCCTGCCCCCAGTGTGCCTGGCATCCTCCCGTCACTTCTGGGTGACGTGCGTGCACCATGCACCGGACGCCGGCCGGGAGCCCCCTGCTCCCGGCGAAGATACACTTGACAACCCTAGTGGCATATGCAAATAAGTTATGCTAATAAGTTATGCTAATGAGCTCCTACACCTCTTTTTCTACGAAATGACCCCTGGAGGTATTCAGTGTCATTCTCGGTTTCCAGGTCCCCCCGGCCACTGGCAAGAGATGGGGGGTGGAGTAGGCTTGCCAGCTCCAAGTTTGGAAACTCCTGGAGATTCGGGGGTGGAGCCTGGGGAGGGGAGGGGCCTCAGCGGGGTACATTGCCACACCTCTACTCCTTTTTAACTTTTGGCCCTGCGTTCCCTTCCCCACCCTGGCAGCTGGAGAAAAAAGGATCGATCGCCATCCGGATTGGTTGTTTTATTAATGCATTGTAATAATTTTATCATGTTGATTGTATTTTATCTGTTTTAATGCTGTAAATCGCCCAGGGCGATTCGGAAATCTAAATAACAATAACGATGATGATGATGACGATGACGATGCTGGCTGCCTGATTGTCCTGTTGTGAAAGGTTTTTGGTGTTTGGGGGAGATTGCTTGGACTGCCCCCAGTGATCCAAAGAGAAAGTTTAGCTCAAAGTCCTAAAACTAAAGTGAGGTCTATGTATTTTCAGAAACCTTTCTGTTTCACGTCCTACCACCCAATGGCATAAATTTACATCCACTGCCCCATCCTTTCCATGTCCACTTTTCTCTCCTTCTTCCTGGAACCAGGTCTTCCAGGCCATGGGAAGTTACGATCTCGGCTGCACAGCTGGCAGTGGGGAAGACTCCCTCGGCGTTTTTTGGGATGCTGGACTCTCCCTCCGGGCAGGCGAACGGTACAGCCCGCTCCGAACAGGTGAAATGCAAGGGTCGTAAAAGAAAGGGTGCAGTTTGGGAGTGTAAGCCACAGGCGATTCTTGTCACATCCCGTTCTCAGTATCCCGCCTCGTTCTTTCTTGTTCCCACAGCCCATGGGTGCAAAGCAGATGTTTCCCGGAAGAAGCGTTCATTGGAGATCCAAGTCCAACTCCAGGAGAGGCGTGAGTGATGGGAGGGAAAGGGAGGAAGAAGACGGGGGTTTCGGGGGGGGGGGAATCAGTGCATGCATACATCATACCAGGCTCCGCCTCCCCCACATTATGGTATGTCTTTTCCCTTCTCTTTCTTTCCAAACGAAAGGAAAGGACCTAGAACAGACATCCCCAACGTGGTGCCCACGGGCACCATGTTGCCCACGAACACCTTTCC
This sequence comes from Gekko japonicus, assembly GCF_001447785.1. Taxonomy (NCBI): domain Eukaryota; kingdom Metazoa; phylum Chordata; class Lepidosauria; order Squamata; family Gekkonidae; genus Gekko; species Gekko japonicus. The sequence goes on from NW_015168685.1 coordinate 189,272, forward strand.
TGACATCCACCAAGGGTTTTTTAAGAGGGGGGGGCTTTTGCCCAGCAGGGCTTCTGCTAAGAAGCATGTATGCAAGATAACATTTTCAAACAATGTGTTTGTTTTAAAAGGCATCCTGTTAAGCAGAGCACCTGCTTAAGAGTTGCGATTAGAGCTATGAATGACCTCACTCCCTGACACTTTGTGGTTGGCCCCGCCTCCTACAGCAGCCATTTTGTGGTTGTGCCCACTGCCATTAGTCGGAATTTGAAAGGTGCTCACAGGCTAGAAAGGGCTGGGGACCCCTGGCCTAGAAGAATTGGCCTAAACCCGTGGAAAGCAGAGTACAAAATACCTGGCTGCTTCTCTTTTGATAGGTGTCCACTCACTTTTCTGTCTTCTTTCCTAACCGCTCCCCCCCCCCCCCACACCAACTATTCAGATTCCAAGTTACAGAGTTGCTGTCGGGACGGCATGGTGCTGATCCCCATGTCCTTAACGTGTGAGCAGCGGGCCGAGCGGATCAAGGGAGAGTGCTATACCGCCTTCCTGGACTGTTGCCGGTATGCTGCCAAACTACGACGCAAATCTGGGGGTACCCGTGGTCTTGCTAGGGGTGAGTAGAGAGCCCGGAACCAGAAAAAGGAGTTTTTTATACCCCACTTTTCTCTACTTTAAGGAGGTCCTTTCCACATTTGCCTGCCACTCTGGATTCTCTCAGTAAAGTCGAGGCAATTCGGAGTCTCAAAGTGGCTTACAATCGACTTCCCTTCCTCTCCCCACAACAGGCACCTTGTGAGGAAAATGAGGCTGAGAGAGTTGTGAGAGAACTGGGACTGGCCCAAGGTCACCCTGCACCATGCGACACGTGGAGAAGGAAAGGGGAAGCAACCCCCCCCCCCAGTTCTCCAGATTAGAGTTTCCTGCTCTTAATCACGCTGGTTCTCATTCTGGCACCCAGCTTTTCAATCACTGTAAAAGGTAAAGGTAAAGGTTCCCTTGCTCGAAAGCCAGTCGAATCCGACTCTAGGGTTGCGGTGCTCATCTCCGTTTCCAAGCCGAAGAGCCAGCACTGTCCGAAGACGTTTCCGTGGTCATGTGGCCGGCATAACTAAACACCAAGGTGCACGGAACGCGGTTACCTTCCCACCAAAGTGGTCCCTATTTATCTACTTGCAATTTCTTGCTTTCGAACTGCTAGGTTGGCAGGAGCTGGAACTAGAGACGGGAGCTCACTCCATCATGCGGTACACTCAGGTCTCAAACTGCTGAACTACTGACCTTCCCCAGCCTGCAGTTCAGCGTCTTAACCACTTGAGCCACCGCAGCTCAAAATTTCAATCACTGCCTTGATCGCAAATTCTTCACTGACTTTAACTACTTTTATCCAAAATTCAGCTTTTTGTCTGTGGTGGAAGAGTCCAATAACGTATGCATGTAATACGAAATATTTTTCAGCCTACGAAGTATTCCACAAGTGGTTTTGTTCTTTCATCTACCTCGGTGCCAGATCTTGGGTCCAAGTACTCTCGCAAAAATCCCGTGGTAGCAAGATTTATTTATTGAGAGTTACAGGTCATCCAAGCATATGCAGAGTTTGTGTTGGAACTGCCGGCCTCAGGCTCAGGCGAAACCTATACAGAGTGTGGGACCACCCCTGGGTCCTCAACAATGCTCCCTCTAAGCTGTGGAGTCTTGTGAGCAAAAATTCTACTTTGTGAGCTGCTGGCATTAAAGTTGTGAGCAAGAGATTTGGCTACTGCATAAATCAGTTTGCTCTGGAGCCATCCTTCCTGAGCTAAGACAAAAACGTGTGAGCCAGGGGCTACAAAACTGTGAGGTAGCTCACACTAACTCAGCTTAGAGGGAACACTGGCTCCTCAAGTGCCGATTGTCAATTCCCATACAGCCCGCCAAAGCTTCAAGCTCAGTCTCATAGCCACCCCCCAGCACCTGCAAACTAACGTTTACATTATCTATGCTGCAAGGTCATGCAGACCCGGCTACAAGAGCTAGGCCAGCGAAGCAGAGATTCACACCCGCACTCACTCCAAAAGAATGCACATAAACTAAAGCGGTGGGAAGAATCGGAGGGGAAGAAAGGAGTTAACCCTTGACGGAACAGTGGAACAGTGTCAGCGGGAAACAACACATGACAAGCGAGGCACAAGCTTGACACTTGGAAAGGCAGACTGGCTTGTTCAGACTAGATTGTTCGAACTTTGGCTTTGTTCAGACCGGGCTTCCAAGTGCCATCTTGGGCCCCTGGATGAAGATATATCCCCCCCCCCCAATTTGACCCTGATCTGAACCAAGCATGATAACAAAACAGATCACTTGGCTTGCTGCATCTAAAGCAATAAAAGGATCCGTGTGCCCCTCTGTCCGTCTATTTCTGACATCAGAAAATCATGCTAGGTGTTTGAAAATTGGTCACCGACCTCAGGAAGATGATAGGAGTGACAGTGCCAAAAATGAAAGGATCACAACATCCTGGGACTAGGTTATCTCCTTAATAGATAACAAGTAATATGAGATTTTAAGCAACCTGTCACATGTCTCTAATATTCAAATCCTCAGTCTGCTGCGGAAGGTTGCTGGGCTGCAAACTCTCACTCGGGCTTACCTCACAGGGGTGTTGTGAGGATAAAATGGCATGGAGGACAACAATGGAAGCTGCTTTAGGTCCCCATTTAGAAGGAAGACATTATATTTGTTAAAAGGCTAACTTGGCCTACAGTTCACCAAAAAGGGATGATTGCATGATTCATTATTGAAAGTATATTCTAGAAAGGGAAACCATTTTAACTGGAAGTTAGAGTGCCCATACTGAGTTGAGAAAATAGAAACCTTATCTGATAACTTGTCCATAGAATATAACTCCCAGAGTTTATTATACCATTGTGAAAGAGTCAAATTATTTGTACTTTTCCAAGTATTGGCTATGACTGTCTTCAAATCTGTTCAGGTTCCAAAGAAATATTATGATATAGTTCATATGATGTAATACCAGAAGGTCCATTTTTGGTTGTAATTGGTTTAGAAAATAGCCTTTATGATTGTTTTGTTGTTGTTTTCTCTCCTTTTTGTTGTTGATTGTTTTTAACTCCCAATTACTTTAGAGTTATGTTGTTGTAGTAAAGTTGTATATTATAAAACTAAAATAAAAATTTATATTGGGGAAAAAAGGGATGGTTGCTGTGGCTGTTGCTTCATCAGGTACTGCTGCAGCTCTTTTGGCAGGATGAGGAAATGCTTATTCAGTATTCAAACTACTGTTAAATGTTGCGGGCAGAATGGCCAGGGGTAGGGTTGCCAACGTCCAGGTGGTGTCCGGAGATCTCCCGGAATTACAGCTGACCTCCAGACGACAGAGATCAGTTCCCCTGGAGAAAATGGCTGCTTTGGAGGGTGGACTCTGTGGCATTGCATCCCAGCTGAGGTCCCTCCCCTCCTGGAACCCCACCTTCCCCAGGATCCAACCCCCCCCCCTTCAAATCCCCTAGTATTTCCTAGCCCAGAGCTGTCAACCCTAACCAGGGGCACCTGAAGTTACCTCACAGGGTTGTTGTGAGGATCAAAGGGATGGGGGGGGGAGAATCCATGTGTCACATTCTGAAAAATGAAACTAAACCTCGTGGCACCTTAAAGACCAACAATATCTATTTCTGCAGTGCTCTTTTTGTAGAAAGCCCAGCAGGAACTCATTAGTATAATAGGCCACACCCAACAGCAGAAACTCATTAGCATATTAGGCCACACCCCTGACAGCACAGCTCATTAGCACATTAGGCCGCACCCCCATGTTACCAGAAGTGTGGTTATCCAGCCACACCCACCTTTTGCTTGTTATTCTGTTTACCTTCTTTGTTGTCCAAACCCAGGGCTTTTTGCATGTTAGGCCACACACCCCTAATTGTAGCCAATCCGAATGAGCTTCTGCTGTTGGGTGTGGCCTATTATGCTAATGAGTTCCTGCTGGGCGTGGCCAGCTTGGGAGCCAGCCGGAACTCCGTTCCTGTGCGTTCCTGCCCAAAAATAGCCCTGTTCCGTATGAGTCTCCCTCAGTCACAGCCCACTTCGTCAAACAGAGTACCATACTGAAGAATTTTTATGAGCAGGCGGTGGGGGGTGGGGGGGTGTGAACTATGGAATGAGGCTTTCAAATGTAAATCTCAGCGTAAGGAGGGGAAAGGGAAGAACTGATATGTCCTGAAATCTTTGGAAGGAAGAGCAGGATAAACAGAATGCGCAGAAATATGGTACTGTTCTGCATAATCTTTGCGCTGTGATGGATGGTGGGTCTTTATATGCAAAGATTAGGTGCTTGGAACACCTGAGGGGCATGTTGCCGTTCTCACCTTGGGATCTCCTCTCTCCACACAGCTGAAGGCCTAGAGGAGGACGAGGATTTTTTTGATGACGAATTCATTCAAGTCCGGAGCGTCTTCCCTGAGAGCTGGCTGTGGAAAACGTACACTGTGGACACAACACAGACGTGAGTGGGCCAGAGGACTTTCCTAAGCGTTCCTTCCTCCCTTCCGTGCTCTGGTTGGGGGTAGAAATGCTCCAGTTATCAGATTCTGGGCTTCGGGTGACATTAGATCAGGAGGCAGAGTGGCAAAGCTGATGTCCCGAGTCCCCGGGCCCAGTTCCTGAGGGGGAAATGTTTCCCCACACCAGCCAGGCATCCAGGCAAGCAGCCGGGCAAGGCCTACACAGAAGCCTAAAACAAAAATCAGAACCCAAAGGTTCCCCATTTCTTTCCAGCATGCTACCCTGCCGCTGGGGTTCCCCATCTCCTCTGGTAAATGAGGCCTTGTTTGTCTCCCACAGGGAAATGTTGCTGCTCCCGGACTCCATCACCACCTGGGAGATCCAGGCAGTAAGCATGTCACATGGCAAAGGTAAACAGAACGCTACCTATTTCTGCCAGGCATTGAAGCAAACTCACAAAAACACCTTCTTTTGATTATCCTTTCCTTCCCGTTACACAGAGATTCATGTTCATCTGTTGGAACATCCATCTCTTCCTTTACTCTCCTTTAGAACAAGGTTTGAGACCAGTGATACCTTTGAGACCAACGAAGTCTTATTCCTGGTCTAAGCTTTCATGTGCACGCACATTTCTTCAGATACTAACCTTGTGTCCTTCTATCCGTCTTCTACAAATTCTCAGGTTAGGAGTGCTGGTTTGGAGACCAGGCTAGTAGCTGAGACAGGGTTGCCAAGTCACCTTCTCTTTGCGGCGGGGGAGACTTTGTTCCGTTCCTGGATATTCTGTACCATAGAGTTTTCAGGGCGATTGCTAGAGCATCGCCCGGCGACATGCCCAGCATGATTACGTCACTTCCGGGTGACGTCATGGCGCCAGGCACGTCGGCCTGATCTGGCCACTTTGGGGGTGGGGTTCCCCCTCCAGCTGGATCCAGACTGGCGGATTGGGGGCCCTTTTGGCGGGGGAATCCCCACCCCCCGGGGGGACTTGGCAACCCTAAGCTGAGATGAGTGGTGAGTGTGTGGACAGTCTTTGACAGCATCTGGAGGCCTTCTTCAAATGTGCGTGAAAAGTACGCAGATGGATGAGTGATTCAGCTAATGTACTTTTATTCAGCAAGAACAAGACAAAGCAGCCGGCTCGCAGGCCGGCTTATATGCCCCCAAGGAAAACACACCCACACACACCCAACACCCGTGAATGGTCTATCTACAGTGATTAGATTATCCCTAGGGACCCTAGGTTCCTGATTGGCAGGGAACTAGGATCCAAACGGCTATTGTGTTCTGGAGCGAAGCTCAGGTACTTCGCCTGACCGCATGCGGGACCGGCCGAAACTGGATCGCGCACATGGCCGGGTCAGGACACAACAGTGCGAGAAAGAGAGAGCAAGGTGGTGGAAAGCCACAGAGTGAATTGCACCAATTCTGACTTCAGGGGGAGATACATGGAGGATCACATTTTTGGAATGTTCCTGCAAAAAGAAAACAGGCTCACAAGTGAAGGGAGGAATCAATATTTGTATGTGCCATGCTAGGTTTCTAGCCGCATGGATATTCTTTTTTAATGTGACTGAACGTCCTGAGCCGGAAGGCAGCTTGAAGTGGTCTGGCCCAGTCCATTCTATTTATTTATTTATTAAAATATTTCCATCCTGTGTTTCTCCCACACAGCAGGACCCAAGATGGTTTATGCTTACCCTAAACAAACATGACAATAAATAGCATTAATGTTTTCATGTGACAGTCCTCTCTCTGACAAAAGACCTTTCAGTGCCTCAGATGCACTGGAGGGAAGGGCTGAACATCTGGTCTTCTTCCCCCTCCCTGGCCGGCCAGCCCTCTCTCACACCACAGGGATGTGCTAATTCATCACCAGCCTGAAGCTTTATAGGGCCAGTTGAAGCCCCATTGGCTCTTTGTGACCTCTGACCCCTGAATAGTACCTGCCATGCCACCTTCCATACAGACAGGAAAGACAGTATTCCATTCATCTATCTGTCCATCCTTCTCCCTCTCCAATCTTCCTTTTGCCGATGCTCATTTGGATTTGCCTTCTCAGGGATCTGCGTCTCAGAACCTCTCCGGGTCAAAGTCTTCCAAGAGTTCCACATCTCTCTGAGGATGCCGTACTCGGTGAAACGCTTTGAACAGATAGAGCTGCGCCCGGTCCTGTACAATTACCTGCCTGACCCGATCAAGGTAAGGGGAAAGCCATGTAGCACTTCCCCCTCCGTCCTTTGCTTGGTTTGCGGTTCCCCCAGGCCGTATCGAACGGTCCAGAATTACTCCCCTCTTTATCATCTTCTAGCGCACAAACTCAAAGATGGATCTTATTCTCCTAACACTTGTGCTACGTATGTTCTTGAAGACCGATAATTTCTAACCGAGCTTGAGAGAGAGAGGCTTTACTTCCTATGTTACACACACATAGAGAATTCTTTCATCCCGTTTTCAACTGTGGTCAGACAGGGCGCACTGGACTTTGAAGCCATACAGAATCTCTCAAAAACCTGTTTAGCCCAGGCAGAAGTTGGGATTGAACACAATACAAGTAGGGATCTCTCTTTCAAATTGCCTTCAGCCTTCTGAAAAACAAAAAAACAAAAGTATCTGCTTGGATCCACTGGAGAATTTGCCTGGGATTTTTGCCAGTTCCCTGGCCCCCCATTCCCATTGCAGACCTGATTCTGTGATCATGCTGTCTCCTTGAAGTCCACTAGGAGGAGCCATTGGGGGAGGCATTTTGGAGGGAGGGAGGCAGGAAATCCTTTCTCTCCACAAAAACCTTCCAGAGGAACCAGACCAACAAGAGTCTCCAGCGAACGGCAGTCCGTTTAGACCTAGAATCATAGAGTTAGAAGGTACCTCCAGGGTCATCTAGTCCAACCCCTGCACAATGCAGGAAATCCACAAATACCTCCCCCCCCACACACACCCCCAGTGAGTGACCCCTGCTCCATGCCCAGAAGATGCCAAAAAACCTCCAGGATCTCCAGTCAAACGCGCCTGGAGAAAAAGAGCTTCCTGACCCCAAAGTGGCGATCAGCATTTCCCTGGACATGTCAGAAAGGGCCACAAGATCCGAGCACAGATGCAACCCTTCCTGCCCTCCCTTCTCATGATCTGCCTAAGTTCACAGACCTGATCTATGGACGCTGTTCAGAGTCCTAGGGCTGTGCTGTTTTAGTGGAGGGGGGGAATGGCCCTCCCGGTATGTAGAAAACGAGCCCATGATTTATTCCCTTCATTTATCCCTGACTTTTCTTCTCACGGGGAACCCAGAGTGGGCTGCAGCATTCTCCTCTTCTCCATTTCCTTCTCCGAATAGCCCTCTGAGGTGGGTTAGGCCGAGAATGCGTGACTGGCTCAAGGTCCACCCACCCAGGAAGCTTTCGTGGCAGAGTTGGGATTTGAACTGGGGTCTCTCAGATCCCAGTCCAATACTCTAACCATTATGCAGAGTTGGCTCTCCCTCTATTAAGGAGAAGGCTAGGGTAGAACAGCATTTCCCGGTTACGTTACTTCTCCATGGACAGGGAGTTGGGGGGAGGGGTTGGTGAAGGAATTATTCAAACATGCAGTTGCCCTAGAGTCACCATTCTCCAGTTGGGGGCTTGTGAGCTCCTGGCCACCGCTGGCCAGCTGGCTGTTGAGAGGAAATCCCCCCCCCTCAAATGGTGACATCACCGGAAGTAAAACATGACGTGCCTTCGTTACCTGGAAACAATGTAGGCACATTGGTGATGTCGGGGGCAACACTCTGGTTTTTGGAGAAAACTCTATGATCTGATTCTTTTGAACTATGGTGCTGGAGAAGACTCTTGAGAGTCCCTTGGACTGCAAGAAGATCAAATCAGTCAATCCTAAAAGAAATCAACTCTGACTGTTCCCTGGAAGGCCAGATAATGAAACTGAAGCTCAAATACTTTGGCCACCAAATGAGAAGGGAGCACTCACTGGAGAAAACCCTGAGGCTGGGAAAGATTGAAGGTCAAAGAAGACGGGGACGGCAAAGGATGAGATGGCTAGACAGTGTCATAGATGCAACAAACATGAAATTAAGCCAACTTCAGAAGACGGCGGAAGACAGGAAGGCCTGGCGTGATCTTGTCCATGGGGTCGTGAAGAGTCGAACTCGACTGTGCGACTGAACAACAACAACTATGATCTGAGGCTGGTTTTACCATAGAGTTTTGCCCAAAAACCAGTGTGTTGTGCCCGACATCATTGACATGCCTACATTACTTCTGGGTGATGTAGGCACATCCTGTGATGTCACTTCCTGCTCCCAGAACATCCTCCCCCCATCTCCCCGCCAGCATTTCCAATGGAGCTGGCAACCCTAAATTCCCCATACTTGCCTGCAAACTGAAATTACCCCAGATTTGCCTTCAGAGGGTAAAACTGGCTCCTGCCCAATTAATTAACAACGCTAAATTAAATGTATAAAAGTAACGAATAACCCAGACGTTCTCCCTTTCCCCTTTTAGGCCTTCGTATATCTGGAGCCTGCTGAGGGCATCTGCTCTCCGGCCACGGTGGGCCCAGCAAGGAAGCAGCAGGTGGAGGTGCCAGGGAACTCGGCAGTCCCCATCCCGTTTGTTCTGGTGCCCATGGGAGCACACAACATCCCCATCACGGTTGTTGCCCATGGCGGCTGGGGGGCTGGGGACAAGGTGACGAAGCTGCTGCGGGTTGAGGTAAGGCTCTTCCGTTGCACAAGATGTTCCTCCACTTCCAGACGTGGCAATTTTCAACAAAGCTCTTCATGTGGTGCTGGCTACCAGTGGGAGCCATTTGGGGATGGGAAGCAATGTTGTAATGTCACTCCCACTTGGTATCAGGAAGTGACATTACAACATGCCAGGAATCCGTCAGTCTCTGATGGATGAATTCCTAGAGTGGCGTGATGTCACTTCCAGATACAAACCAGAAGTGATGTCACAGGTCATCGTCTGGTGTCAGTCACTCTCTGCCCTTGCACCTTACCCGCCGGAGTGAAGAGGCCTAGTGGAGCCTGGAGCCTGACTGCCCCTGGGAAAACAGGAAGCCTACGCAGCGCAAAATGAACACATCAATTCCATGCACAAATTTGCTTAGCACTCACTAATACATCGGCACCCCGTGTATTTCACTGTGTGTTCGTGTGCCACCTGTCAGCAAGCTGCCATGGTGTTCTGTGTTGGTTGTATCTCTGTACAGTTACTAACCCCCCCCCCTGCCTGGGCGCCACTATTTTACTCTGCTGTAATGCCTAAGCCAAACAACTGGAGGATGTATTGGGGGAGTACGCTTGACTGCCAGCTTGTTGCTTTTAGAGCCTGGGAACTGCACCTGTATTATGTCTGGAGATAGCCTGGTTCTCAGGGAATGAGCGCGCAACCGTTTCCTTTCACCCGCCAGCGGGAAAGTGACCCATTGGTTCTGTACCTGGTTCAAATCCCTTTATTATGCTTGCCCTAACCGTTTGTAGTCAGTTCTAACAAAGAACGTGTTTGAGTGTCTTTCCAACGCTTTGAAATAAATTTTGCTTTTCTTTAAAACGTGGATTTATTCTCGATGCTTGGGGATCCAACATATTGTTAGAACTCTCAATCTTCCTATCGTCCCGAATCTGACTTGATCATGAGCGGGGCAGAGGGAAACCTACCTACAACGGAGGGGGACACGGGATCGGTCCCTACAACCTCCACATCGTTGATCACCACGACCACCATACCTACGTCGAGTGCGGTGGGGGGAGCGATTCCCCGGTTACCTGCGTACCTGTCTTGGCCGCCTCCAACCCCTTCGCGCTGGGGCCCGCGGACGGTACCGGCGCAGGATGATTGGACTTTGTATAATGCCAAAGGCACCAGAGAAGTTTACTCCCGCCGAGGCAGATCCGGGATGTACCGACGGGAAGTCGAAGACTGGATGTTTGAACCCCTGGGGGAAGGGGCCCGGGCGGGAACCCAGGAGGGTGCTTCGGCCCCTCCGAGTGAGGGAGA
>NW_015168685.1:203786-242029 GCF_001447785.1 Gekko japonicus
GGATACCCTCCTCCTCTCCTCTCAATACAACAAATATTCAAGTATATAAAACATAGAGCACTTATACAAAATTCTCACAACCATAGACCTACTATTATCATTAGCAAACATAAAACCTTCTATATTCCACAGTTAAGTTTGCCAAACAGTTAAGTTTGCCAAATTGCCACTTTATTTTTTTTTTCAATTTACCAACATAAATATACCAGAGCATCTCTCCTTATATATAATTGAATAGTATCAAACATACAAATGCTCTTCAGGTAGCAGAGATCAGTCCCTCTGGAGAAAACAGTGGACTCTGTCATTAAACCCTGCTGAGGTCGCCACAGGAAACTGACACTATTTGCCCAAAGCCAGAGCACTCTCCCAGAGCCTCTTTCTAGATCCCGTTGTATTTGTTTCCGCAACGGGCATTATTTCTAGTGTGTATATAAAACAAGCTACAATCTTAAAATATTTAACCATATTGAAATTTGTTTAAAGCATTTAGTTTGCCATAGCATAATTAGAAAGACAAAGTCTATACCCATATCTCTATTGTATAACATTAAATTATAGTTAGAATCATTTCTAACTATATTAAAAGACTTCAACTATTTAATTAACCAAGATATACTTGTATAGGCTTAACCAATAGCCATACCTATATACCATTAAATTAATGTTCTTCTCCCTTCCCTCCCCTCCCCCTCCCCCTTTTTTGTATTTATATTTTATATTGTTTATAGTTTTAAATTATTTTTATGTTTTTATATATTTTTGTTTCTAATTTATTTTAATATATTCATAATCTCAAAATAAATACCATTTTATATATACATTTGGCAAACCCAATTAAATTTCTTATTCTATGTTTTTTTCTTATTTTTCTTTTTTTAATCAAACAATGTAAAGCTTTATAAAATTATTAACTTTTCTCAACTATATCAGAACAACATCAAAACTATGTTATTATAAAATAAAAATCCAAGCTGCTTCCTTCATCCAAAATAACTAAAGTTATGTTGTTTCTTTAGGGAAAGGCTTCTTCTGTTTAGAGCTGAGTAGGTAAAGATCTGTCAGCAAGCTGCCATGGTGTTCTGTGTTGGTTGTATCTCTGTACAGTTACTAACCCCCCCCCCCTGCCTGGGCGCCACTATTTTACTCTGCTGTAATGCCTAAGCCAAACAACTGGAGGATGTATTGGGGGAGTACGCTTGACTGCCAGCTTGTTGCTTTTAGAGCCTGGGAACTGCACCTGTATTATGTCTGGAGATAGCCTGGTTCTCAGGGAATGAGCACGCAACCGTTTCCTTTCACCCACCAGCGGGAAAGTGACCCATTGGTTCTGTACCTGGTTCAAATCCCTTTATTATGCTTGCCCTAACAGTTTGTAGTCAGTTCTAACAAAGAACGTGTTTGAGTGTCTTTCCAACGCTTTGAAATAAATTTTGCTTTTCTTTAAAACGTGGATTTATTCTCGATGCTTGGGGATCCAACACCACCATTTGTTCGTGTGTGTTCGACTGGCCGTTTCTTGTCTCTTGGGTCTGGATTTTAATATCATCAGTTTTTCTCCAAGAAGCTCAGATGGTGTGTAGGTTGGGATGATCCAGTTTTATTTTGACAATTATCTTGTGAATTATCTTGTGAATCTTGACAATTGTCTTGTGAATTAGGTTGGGCTACTCCCAAGCCAGGGATTCACACCCAGCTCTCCCTCCCCCAAGTCTCACACCCAGCCTGTTAACACAGTGCTGGCTGTTACGTTGTCCCTGGGACACACACACAAACACAACCACACATACCCATGCCTGCTCCATCTCTTTTTCCATTAACAGAGAGAGGGCGCCGTTCAGCTGGAAGAATACACCATTCCCCTGGATATCACAGGTAGGAAAGAACGGCTGAGGTAAAAGGGCTAGAACAGTGGTTCTCAACCTTCCTAATGCCGCCTAATTCCTAATACAGTTCCTCATGTTGTGGTGACCCCCAACCATAACATTATTTTCGTTGCTATCATAAGACCATTGAAAATTTGTGTTTTCCAATGGTCTTAGGCGACCCCTGTGAAAGGGTCGTTCGACCCCCAAAGGGGTCGCGACCCACAGGTTGAGAACTGCTGGGCTAGAAGAAGGTCTGTGGGTGATGGATGTGCGTCATGCAGTTTGAATACGTAATGCTTTTAACCTTTAAAAATCACCTGTGTGGTTTCATCCTGTTCCCTTATGTGGAAGACTTATAAAATTCAGAAGGAAGAATAAACTTAAACCCACTGAAGGCCAAATGGCTTGTTAGTTTTTTTGAGGAAGTTGGGTCCGGGTTCTGCAGTGTAGGGGAAGGAAAGTCTTCTGCTCCCCCATTCATACTCCGTTTTTCTGAGCTGAAATGGCTAGGGGGGGGAGTAATTTGCCCACATTTAGCTCCAAAGGTGGGCAAATTACACCCCCTCCACACACACACACACACTCTGTTTCAGCTAGGGTTGCCAAGTCGATCTTCTGCTGGAGCGGGGGGCTCCCGGCCGGCGTGTGGTGTGTGCGCGCGTGCGCGCGTGCCGCATGCACATCACCCGGAAGTGACGTGACGACGGCAGGCACGCTGGGGGCGGGGCCATGGCCATACGAGGGAAAACCATGGCCATACGAGGGAAAGCCCCCAGCGTACCCGGTGTGGTCGTGTCACTTTCAGGTGACGCGCACGTCAGGGTCGAGTTCCCCCGGGGGCCCGATCCGGCGGCGGCGGAGAACGGGCATCTGGGGCGGGGTTTTCCCCGCCCCTCAGAGGGACTTGGGAAGCCTAGTTTCAGCTCAGGAAAATGGCATGGGGGAGGGGAGACAGGAGCCCTTCCTTCCCTGTGTGATCATCCTGAGTCCAGTCAGGCTCTTGGGGACTTTAAACCCTACAGCTGCTATGTGACTATGGAGAAAGCAAGTTGTCTCGGCACGGAGGAACCTGGACCCAACTCTTACCAAAAAACATAACATGTGGTTTGGCTTTGAGAAACAGTAGAAATGTGCTCACATCTATCATAATCCACAATGTGGTTAGGAAAGAGTTCCCCTCTTGATTGAGTTGATGGAGCGGACTGGAAATAGGGACACAGAGAGAGTTGATGGAGCGGACTGGAAATAGGGACACAGAGAGAGAGAGAGAGATCAGATAATTATATATAACAAAATATAAAAGACAGAAAATATCTCTTCCCAACATCCCCTTCGTTACATTAAAAAGTTTTGTGGGACGCTGTCTATAAAGTACAATGATACTTCTGTTGAGGTACATATATATTAGAGAGCCAGCGTGGTGTAGTGGTTAAGAGCAGTGGGCTATAATCTGGAGGGCTGGGTTCGATTCCGCACTCCTCCACATGAAGCCAGCTGGGTGACCTTGGGTTAGTCACAGCTCTCTCAGAGCTCTCTCAGCCCCCCCCCCAAGTCTAGCTCACCACCTAGTGGTGCATAAACGCTAAAAGAGTTAGAACTTAAGGCTGCCAGACGATCTTCGGATCTCCTGGCTATACCACACATAATGCCATACAATATTTATTCATTTGATTTTTACCCTGCCCTCCCAGCCAAGGGAGGCTCGAGGCGACTTACATAAAATCAATACCTAATTTACAATAAAACATGAATAATTTAAATTAAAACAATACTACAATCATTTAAACTATACAACTCAATAAAGTACTAGTAACATTAATTCCTGATGGCTATAGTTAACGCAATCCACATCTATATTCAACATGTTACATTTCAGATTTCATAAGAAACCTCTTTTGCACCTACATGATTAGTTTCATCATCACTACATACTCAGTGTTGCGTATTTTCACCTCTTCTGCGTACTCGCTATTACTTCTAACAAATAGCAAGAATACAGAAGGAAAGTCTATTATATATCTTGTCAGAAGAAAACAAAAGTCCACTTCCTTACACAGGCCTTACAAACCTCTTAACATCTTCATACATGCCTGGGAACCTGGGAACGACTTCTAATGGGTGAAGCGTAAAGTTGCCAGCCGCAGGATGGGAAGTTCCTGGAGATTCAGGGCACAGTGTGGGAAAGGCAGAGTTTGGGGAGAGAGCTCAGTGAGGGATGTGAAGCCACGAGTCCACTCTGAAACTCTCTGAACCTGCTACTTTCTCCAGGGGAACTTATCTCTGTCATCTGGTAGGATTGCCAGACCCCCCCCCCCCCCGGGGCGTTTTTGGGCTTCAACCTGCCCACTGGCCAGCTGGCCATTGGGGGAAGCCCTACCCCCCAAGCCCAAACACCCACAGCCACCCCTCTCCCTTCTCTCTTGAGAGATTTAAAGGGCCGGAAATTGTTGGAGGTGTAAGAATAACGTAGGAACGTATATTCATATCTGGTGGAGGTGTGAGAAAATACAAAAATTCTGGGAAAGTATTAAGCAGTGAATAGAAGAAATTGCAGGAATCAATTTGCCAATCACACCAGAAATCTTTTTACTTAATATCACACCAGAGGGGATTAAACATAATGAGTTATCTATTATACTGTACATAATTACAATCTCAAGAATAATAATAGAAAAGAATTGGAAAACAGACAGAATACCGACTAGGGAAGAGTTGATTATGAAGCTTTTTGAAATAATAGAAATGGATAAGCTGAATATGTACTTGGCGGGAAAAACAGAAAGTAACTTTAAGCAAAAATGGCAAAAAGTCAATAAGTGGATTGAAGAAAATGTCTAATGTAACCCCAGAATGTTGGAAAATATAGGGAGTGTATGTTATGGAAAAATGAAAATTAAAATTAAAAAGAGAGAGAGAGAGATTTAAAGGGCCCTCCAGCTGACCGTTGGAGGGCCGTTTAGATTTTTCCGGGGGAGGGACAGGGGCGGCTGCGGGCCACGTGCCTGAATTCCAAGTGGCATTGACCCTTGGAGATCGGGCATGCGGGCTCTGCCGGCTGGACTGGTGGAGACTGGGGGGCCCCACACCTGAATTCCAAGCAGCATTGCCACTTGCAGTTCAGGCACGCAGCCAGCGGCCGCCCCCTCCCTCCCCTCTTGCAAGATTTAAAGGGCCCTCCACCTGATTGGTGGGCCATCTTGTAGGAGGTTTGGGAGAGGGGTGGCCGCCGGCTCTCGTTCTTGGGCGTGGGGCTTGGCATGGGGACATCCCTAGCGTAATGTCATCACGTTGGGGACGCCCCGCCCCCTTCGGGAACGCTCCCCCCGAAGTCCCCCACCGGGGACAAGGATGTACCTGGGAACCATAGTCATCTGGAGATCGGCTGTAATTCTTGGAAAACTCCAAGCCCCACTTGGAGAGGTCAGCAACCCTAAAAGACCACTCTTTGGGGGGGGTGTTATCCTATCTTTTGAATGAGCTTAGTGTAGACTACGTAGTTCTTCTCTCCCTCATTTTATTGCCACAACAACCCTGTGAGGTAGGTTAGGCTAAGAGCATGTGACAGGCCCAAGATCACCAGAGCATTTCATGGCAGAGTGGAAGTTTGAACCAGAGCCCGCCCAGTCACAGTTCCTCAAACTGGCTTTGGGTTCCGGCTTGGGCTGGGCAGCAGTGTCGCCGTTTGTTCTGCAAAGTATTCCCTCTTTTGATTGTTTTAGCTGGTTTTATCTGGTGGCTTTATTTCAGGGTCACTGGCTTGTGATCTTTTTCATCGTGAGGGAGCTGCCTTTGGCAGCCCCAAATGTTTTGTTTTTCTTCTTCTGTCGGAGGTCATCTTTGTGAAGATGCCAACCTCAGTGTTAGCCCAGTTAGCTACGTGGGATAAGGGGGGGACGGTGGGTTGATGTGGGCAGGTGATAGAACACCAGCATTATATGTATTTTATAGTCTTTTTTCTTTCTTTCTTTCCTTTTTTTTTTTAAACAGTCTATCACAATTGCCTGGTTAAATTACTAATTTGCTTTCGTATGTGTGTTACTCAAACCGCAGTGGTTCTCACAAGTTTAGGGAAGACAGTAGGCAGCCCCGTAGCCAGGAATTTTTGGCTGTTGGCGCAGGGGCTGGGGCACTGGGGCAGGGGAAATGGGGGTAGCGAAGGAGAGAGGGGGGCATGCGGGGGGGCTGGGGAAGGAAAGGGAAGCTGACCTGCCACTTCTGGTCAGTTTCACTCTGGGACCAACAGCTGTTACACTGACCTGAGCGGTCGGGTTAGAACGGATAAAAGGAAGTACTTCTTCACCCAAAGAGTGATTAACACTTGGAATTCACTGCCACAGGAAGTGGTGGCGGCTACAAGCATGGACGGCTTCAAAAGGGAATTAGATAAGCATATGGAGCAGAGGTCCATCAGTGGCTATTAGCCACAAGGTATAGATAGGGACTCTGGGGCAAGTCTCTGTCTCCTTGGTGGTTGGGGGGGGGGGGTCAACAGTGGGAGGGCTTCTAATGTCCTGGCCCCACTGGTGGACCTCCTGATGGCACTGGTATTTCTGGCCACTGTGGGATACAGAGTGTTGGACTGGATGGGCCTTTGGCCTGATCCAACATTGGCATCTCTTATGTTCTTATGTTCTTATGTTCTTATGTTCTTATCAGGGCGGTTTCCCTTTGATTTCCCAGCCTCCCTGATGCTGCAGGGACAAGGGGCACTGGGAGTGGGGGGTTTGGGGGGTCTGGCATCCTCCCAGGGTGGGCGGGGCTCATCCGTGGTGGAGCTCCAAGCCAAATGCCCCACCATGGCTATGGGCCTGACAGTAGGGCTTACTGGTTTGAAACCAGAAGGACCATATCATTCACCTTAATTTTCTGTTTTTGGCATAGATGGCCTTAGTAGGTCTGTGGAGATTTCAGGAGAGATGCCCTCCAATGCCATTCCTGATGGGGACTTCAAGATGAATGTTCGATTGACAGGTGAGAAAGCAAAATGAAGGCCCTCACACCCTAATTTCCACTTTCGGTTTTTGTAACACTAAACTGCTGAACTGTGTAAACAGAACTATTTACATAGTTCAAGGACCAAACAGGAATAACAACCTTAGTTTATATGGTTACCATTTGTTTGGATTTAATTCCGGGGGGGGGGGGGGTGAGTGTTCCTTCACTGTGTTTCCCCCGGAATTAAATCAAAACAAATGGTAGCCACATAAACAAAGTTTCCTTCACTATGTTTCCCCCCCAGAATTAAATCTAAACAAATGGTAACCATATTAACTAATCTTGCTATTCCTGTTTGGTCCTTGAATCTGTTAAACATCTTCATTATGCTGTATGCTAATTTACTGCTCACCCTTTGCCTATACATATGGGCTGATAATTTTCCTTTCATTGTATCCGAAGAAGTGTGCGGGCACACAAAGACATACCTTGAATAAAACTCTGTTGGTCTTAAAGGTGCCACTGGACTCAGATTTTGACCTGCTTAACTGTGTGTTCGCTTTGACATAGGATCTGTGCCAGCTGACACTCTGGAGAGTTCTCTGTCGCCTGAAGGCCTGTCGTCACTGCTGCGAGTTCCACGAGGATGCGCTGAACAAACCATGATCTATATGGCCCCAGCGGTCTATGCCATGCACTACCTGGACCAAACAGAGCAGTGGCTGAAGCTCAAACCAGACAGCAAGGAAAAAGCACTGGAGAACCTTCGCACAGGTGGGATACATTCTAAGGTACACGAAGAAGACACTCCAGGATAGGGGTTGCCACCGTGGTGCCTGTGGGTGCCATGGTGTCCACCAGCACTTTTCCGGGTGCCCACCAAGTGTTTTTAGAAAGTGGGTAGGGCCAGGTGGGGCAGTTACCCATCAGGGCTTCTAACTGGCCACCGGAGATCTGATTGGCTGGGCAGTCTAAAATAACGTGTCACCTGCAGCTGCCACCACAGTGTTGGTTTTCTTCTCTCTCACTCCTCTTCCCAAGTGTATTTTTTTCCTAAAATTATCCCTCTTTCCCCCTGCACTTAGGCTTCCTCTGTGTCTGTGTGTGGCTCTGCCTCCTGTGGCAGCCATTTTGAGGTTAGCTCCACCTCCTTTGGCAGCCATTTTGTGGTTGTGCCCAACACCTTGTATCGATATTCCAAAGTTACCCGTGGGCTCCAAAAGACCCTGTTCTAGAATATATAAGGAGGCTGGACAAGTGTAAGCCTGTGCCCTAGATTACTTCGACAAATATGGGCATGATCTGTGGATTAGCACACCTTCAGGCAGGCAGGCAGGCAGGCAGTCATTTGGCACCACACTTTTCTTTTCATATTCTCTGTCGCTGTTTGGTCAAATTCCGGAATTGTTTCCCTCTTCCCCAGCATTCACTGCATCTAATAATTTCTCAGTTCATCCATTCACTGGTGATCAACTTATTTAGGATAAGTGTAGCCCGCCCCCTTTTTTCCTGTGTACCCCTGCAATCAAAAGATTGTTGAAAACTAGCAAAGGATTGGTAATTGAGGGAGGAACTCACTTCCCTTTCATGTCGTAGGCTACGAGCGAATCCTCACTTTCCGGAAGGCGGATGGGTCATATGGAGCTTGGATCCACACCCCAAGTAGTACCTGGTGAGACCCAGCATTGCAGGGGGGGCCGTGTGGGCCTTTGGGGGGAGGCTGGTGTCCAAATGGGAATATTCCGCATCTAGAATTCTGCACTGGGGGGGGGGGTTCTGAATGTCCCAAGCAGAACATGCAGACAGTGGAATAAAACGACCAACGCTTATGCAGAAATTATTTACTTTATAGTCTGCCTTTTTCCCTAAAACTCATGATGGATTATAACTAAAGCCAGTTTGGTGTAGTGGTTAACTAAAGCCAGTTTGGTGTAGCGGTTAAGTGCACGGACTCTAATCTGGGAGAACCGGGTTTGATTCCCCACTCCTCCACTTGCAGCTGCTGGGTGACCTTGGGCAAGCCATAGTTCTCGCAGAGCTGTTCTCTCAAGGACAGTCCCGTAAAGAGCTCTCTCAGCTCCGCCTACCTCACAGGGTATCTGGTGTGGGGAGGGGAAGGGAAAGGAGTTTGTATGCCGCTCTAAGACTCTAAGTGAAGGGCGGGGTATAAATCCAATCTCTTCTCTTCTTCTTCAATGCAATAAATATAGCATAAGACATACAACTAACAAAGTGAGAGAACATTGGGATGGGATATTTTGAAGGGTTCTCTTGTTTGTTCTTATAATCTCGTGTACCTGCTCCCTTGGTTTTAATTTGGGAAATCCATCCATCTCTGTTGGGTATGCCTGCTAGGTGAGGGCCGGCCTTGCTCACAGCAGCAGCCTCCCCCCCCCCTCAATTACTATGAGATGTGGTGTGGTAGGTGGGGCCGGCCACAATTCATATGTAGGATTGCCAACCTCCAGGTAGCACCTGGAGGTCTCCAGCTATTACAACTGATCTCCAGACTACAGTTTCTCTGGCGAGAAGGGCTGCTGAATCCCCTCCCCTCACCAAACCCCGCCCTCCACAGGCTCCACCACCCCCCAAATCTCCAGGTATTTCCGAACCCAGAGCCGGCAACCCTAGTCTCAACGTGCTATACACTTATCAGGTTACTGACGCTACATCTATGACCACTCATTTTTCAGGCTGACGGCTTTTGTGGTGAAAGTTCTGTCTATGAGCCGTCAGTACCAGGCGGTGGACGAAGGCAAGATCCGCGAGTCGGTGCAGTGGCTGCTGAGGAAACAACAGTCCGATGGCTCCTTCATCGACCCGAATCCCGTCTATCACCGGGATATGCAGGTGGGCCCCTGGGCAGCCATCTTTCTCGTCTCACGTTTACAGCTGCTTCCCAAAGCAATGCTTTGCTATGCTGAGGCACTGGTTTAGAAGCTGCAGCTCATTGTTGCTTTGAGGCTACCTCTGGTGTACCTTCTTGTTTTTCTTCCCTAGGGTGGTGTCGGCGGCCTTCGTGGGGGAGTCTCACTCACTGCATTTGTCACCATCGCGCTTAAGCAGGCCTTGGTCCTATATGAAGGACAGCAGTCAGACGCAGAGAAGAAGGAGCAGTTAAAACAAGTGGTACGCAGTAAGGGAGTGGTGTGTGTGTGTGGGGAAGGGGTGCGAAGAGAGAGGAGGGAAGGGCGTATGGAGAGAGAGGGGAAAGGGGATACAGAGAGACATGGGAAAGGGATAAAGAGAGAGAAGTAGGTATTGGAAGAGAGCAGGGGAAGGGACTATGGAGAGAGTGTTTCAATTCCGCAGTCATATTTTGCAAGCAGAAAGATTAATTCACAATGCCTAGAACCGGGGTGTCGAACTCATTTGTTATGAGGGCCGGATCTGACACAAATGAGAGCTTGTTGGGCCGGGCCATGTGTGTCATAAAATGTAGTGCCAGGTAGTGAAGATATAAACTGTATAAAGGACACAAACGCAAAGATAAAAACATGCTTAAAACATTAGCTCTGTATGCTGCAAACCTACTTCTGATTTATTGACATTCACCGCAGAAACCTCATGCTCAGAGTTCTGAGCTTAGGACCCAGGTTAAAACATGAAATGGCTGAGCGAGTGAGAGAGTCTGGCGAAGCAGGCTATGGTACAGCAGCAGCAGCAGAACTGGCAGCAGGAGATGGCCAGTTCCACTGTGGGCCTGGTAGACGCCCTCTGGGGGCCTGAACCGGCCCCCGGGCCGCATGTTTGACACTCCTGGCCTAGACTCTCAACTTTGTCCGGCTGTCCTCGGCCAGGGCCAGGGCCTTCTCAGTCCTGTCTCCAACCTGGTGGAACTCTGCTGAATGGCGTTAAAGCAAGCACCAAATAGATTTGTATATACGTGCTTAGCCATAGCAAAGAAGAACTGGCATAGGGCAATCAGTGGTGTTTTGGGGGCTGGACGTTGAGGAGGACGGAGGGATGCCAGCCTCCAGGTGGATCCCCTGGAATTACAGCTCATCTCCAGAATACAGAGATCCGTTCCCCTGGAGACAATGGGTGCTTTGGAGGGTGGGTTTTTTGTGGCACTGTACCCCACTGAGTTCCTCCCCCCAGTGTTCATCCTCAAATCTCCAGGAGTTTCCCAACTTGGATCTGGCAACCCTACCCCCCCATCCCCTGCCAGTGGCCGGGGGGACCTGGCGACCCCATGTGGAAGTCTAGGGCCCCGTCTCACAGGCCCAGTGTCAGAACCCACAGCTCAATCAACGTGGCACACACTTCCAGGAAGGTTTTACTTTATTGAAAAGCCATAGATGCAGTAACATGAACACTGTTAAGAATGGCAGGCTACCTATGCGCATAATAGGATATAGGGAATTCGTATGCACCCCCCTACTCTACTGCCATGACCAATAAGGTACCGGCCCGCGTGCGGGCAATTGTCAGGCTTACTAACGGCTGCAACGCTGGGAACAGAGAGGCTCCCATGAACAGTAGACACCACATATCTGCCTCCAGTACAACATTGAAGATAAGCGTTACAGCTGCAAAGCAATTAAGCGCATGGAAAAGAATGCAAGGGAAAAAAAACCCTCCCTGCATCTTCATGGCAGCATAGCTGACACTCAGCAGAGCCCCCCCCCCCAAAGCATGCTGTATTTTCACATTGGAATTATAATTTCTATCTAAAAGGGGGGCGCATATTAATTCTAGACTCCAAAATTATCTAACCTCCCCCCCCCCCCGAGGACAATGGCTAAGTGCGGTGGCCATTAATTGAGAATTCCTTGCTTCAGAAAAGCTTAGCTTCGACCACTCACCCCGAATCCACAGCCCCACTTGTCCCGGTGCAGGAATTTTACCTCAGATCTGCTGCTCTCCATGGCATGTTGCTACTTCTTCCTGCTATAAGCCAGAAGAAGAGTATTATATCCGCATGACTGTGACAGAGCTTGGGGTGGGAGTGGTATGTGGAGACAATGCTCACAGCAGGCTCAGAAGGGGTCTCAGCTCAGTAGGAGATCAAAATGAGGAGACACCCCACTTCTTGGCGGTAATCTCAGTTTATTGAGGTTTCCTCTCACTTCGCCTTTACACTTCTTCCACCTGGGTTAGTGAGTGGCACTCCTGAGATGTGCCCAACGTCTGCAGCTCCTCCTCCTCCTCTTTTTCTGACCACCCTCAACTCCATTTCACCACTGCATCAAGACCCTGGCCCAGGAACTGGAACTCCCCCCTTCCACCATCACCACCATGATCAGGTGATTGCACTCTGGGCCTCATGCCCCAATGGCATCTCAGCCCCTTTCGCCTCCAATGGCAGCAGCCATGGCCAGCCACTCTTGACCTGCTGTAGGGTTCCCTGGCCACACCCATCCCACAGGACTGGCCCCTGTCTCTTGGATGGCGCCCCCGGGATGGCTCATCTCTAACTCCAACCGAGCCAGCCTCCTCCTGCTCACAGGCCCTCAGACTGCTTAGATGGGTAGTTCGGGATTTGAGGAAGAAGGTCACAACGACAATTTTATTCCCCTTTTCTCTACACCCTCTTACCTCCCTTTCCCCTCACCTTGTTGTAGTGTTGTTTTCACTTTGGGGTTGCCAATATTTATATTTATTTATTGTTTCTGTTTGTATCCCGCCTTGCCGGGCACGCTGGCTCAAGGCGGATAACAAAGTTAAAATGACGTAAACAATACAGGGATGAAAACAATTAATAAATACAGTACCAAGTTAAAAACAGCAACAATTCACAAATAAAACCGACAGATGATGGCAATGATCCATCAAAGCCAGGAAGGGAAATTCCTAGAGATTTGGAGGCAGAGCCTGGGAGGGGTGGAGTTTAGGGAAAGGATGATGATGATGATGATGATACTTTCAATTTATTAATCGGTTTCCCCAGTGGGCTCAAAGCGATGTGCAGTTACACATTTTAGACAGGGGACTAACAGTGTTCATAGGGGATAGGGAAGACAACATATATTCATTTAATTGCGCACGCCATCACTGCACGGCGTAAACGTCGTCTGGCTTGGCTCAGTCATTTTCCGAACGGCTGCTTGTTGACCAGGCTTCAGGACCCGTATGTCAAATCGCCACACTGCCACCGCCTGACTGGAAACATCCACTGCAGGGATTTTTGTAGCCGAGAAGTTCTTCCGCCTTTTTCCGAACCTCGGCCAGGACGTCCCGACCGTCAGCTAACACCCTCCCACAAGGGAGATTGGTGTGCCCACCCTCTCTAAGGAGTGGTTCCCATTTTATCTACTTGCTGAAGCTTTCGAATCGCTGGGTGGACGATGAGCTGGGGACAACAGGCTGGCTGCTCACACCAGCGCGGGGCTCGAACTAACACACTTCTTCCAGGGGAACTGGTCTCTGTAGTCTGTAGTCTGGAGATCAGTGGTAATTCCAGGAGAATTCCAGCTCCCACCTGGAAGATGGCAACCCTAGTTCACCTTCTAAATATTGTTCTGTAATTTCAGTCCTAACTTCTGCCCCACCCTCATCTGCCATACTGGGATACCAACAACAACTGGACTGGTGCTGCAAGGCCTCCAGCTGAAGAGATCGGAGTCTTGTCCCTCTGATTCCTTGTCATAATTGGGCTAAAAACAAGAACATAAGAAAGAGCCCTGCTGGATCAGACCAGTGAGGGTCCATCTACTCCAGCATCCTGCCTCACACAGTGGCCGAACAGTTTCCTATGGACAGCCAACAAGAGGGCATAGAGGTCGAGGCCTTCCCCTGAGGTTGCCTCCTGGCTCTGGGATTCAAAGGATTAGGGCCTCAGAATGTGGAGGTTCCCCTCAGCCACCATGGCTAATAGCCACCGATAGACCTCCCCTCCAAGAATCTATCTAATCCTCCTTTATAAGAACATAAGAAGAGCCCTGCTGGACAATTGGACAATTTGGACAATTTCAGTGGTCCATCTAGTCCAGCATCCTGCCTCACACAGTGGCCGAACAGTTTCCTATGGACAGCCAACAAGAGGGCATAGAGGTCGAGGCCTTCCCCTGAGGTTGCCTCCTGGCTCTGGGATTCAGAGGATTAGGGCCTCAGAATGTGGAGGTTCCCCTCAGCCACCATGGCTCGTAGCCACCGATAGACCTATCCACCATGAATCTATCTAGTCCCCTTTAAAAGCTGTTTATTCCTGTGGCCGTTTGCTATATCCCCTGGCAGCGAATTCCACATTTTAATCCCTCTCTCTGTGTAAAGAAGTGTTTCCTTTTGTCTGTCCTGAATCTACTGCCCATTGGCTTCATTGGATGAAAAAAATGTAATTAATCCACCTGATGCAAACGTGATCACATTATATTATCACATACCCCCTTTCCCTTTGCTGTCAGTGTCTGGCTCATTTCATTCATACAAGGACCAAGTAAACAAGGAGAGGGAGGCAGCAAGCTCTTGACTGAGGGCCGTTGTTGCCCACGTGGTCCAACATGTTTGTGGTATGCACAAGGACCTTGTAATGTGTGGATCAGTCCCTGGGCTGCGGAAGGGGGGGAAGAAGTGCCGTCGCAGTCTTGATCATCAAACCCCAACACTGTTGACTTCTCTTTCAGGAACTCGGCCTGTTTCAAGCCACCTCCTACCTGGCCCGCTCGCTGGATGACCCCTCTCTGGGTCCCTACCCTGTTGCCATCTCCAGTTACGCCCTCTCGATCGCTTCGCAGAACCAGTCTGCCTTGACTTCTGCTGATGCCCTCCTGACGAGGCTCGCCACGCAGGATCAAAGTACAGCCCTTTTTGTCTCCTAACTGCACTCCCCCTCCTGTCTCTGTCCCTCACAATTAAAAAAAAACCCTCGTTCTTCCCATGTAAAGGCAGGGCTTAATAAACTCCACTCCTCAGGAAGGAATTCAAGATAGATCTACTTCTACAGCAGAAAAAGACCAGATAGGATTGCCCACTGTGGGCTGGGGAGAAGCTGGAGATTTTGGGGGTGGAGCCCGGGGTGGGTGGGGTTTGGGGAAGGGAGGGGCCTGAAGTGTGCTTGTTATAGGGCCTACACAACAGTACCATAATTTTCCCCTAGTACCCGGAGGGCATTGTAGGCATACAAAAGCTCCTACAGATAGCAAGTAGGTAGTGCTTCTTCCCCTGGCAGTGCCAGAGATCAGTAGGAAAGGAGCATTTTACAGAGCCTGGATGGGTTAAATGCTCTGTTGACTTTGAGGCAAAGCTGCCATCTTGGGTCACTCTAGTGACAGAACGTAGAGAGGTTCAAAGAAATGCACACTCGTCTCGGGCACATTCATGCCCAGCGCATGTTCTGCTCCCTTACTGGCCACCACCTTACCCTTACTGGCCACCACTTCCTCTTCCTTTCCATCCCCAGACAGTTAGGCGGTCCTCCTTGACCAATTGTCCAATGACCCTCCTCAATTAGGATCCAGCAATGTCCTTCTAATTGGAACTGAAGTCCAGCTCCTCAGCACCTACTTAGGGTGGGACATGGTATTGCTCCAAACCTGAGTAATGCAAGAGATGAAATTCTGTTCTCTCCCTCCAGACAACACGGAGATACACTGGGCAGTGGGGGACCAAGAGGTCTCGGCCATCTCTGTGGAGGCCACAGCCTATGGGCTGCTCTTCCTAGTGAAGCGAAAGGACACCAAAACGGCTGGGAAAGTATCTAAATGGCTGACGGAGCAGAGGAATTATGGGGGAGGCTTCAAATCAACACAGGTACCCCCTGACATGACCAGAATACTTTGCCTTTCTCAGAAGGGGTATCGGAGGGGTATCGGGGTGTGGCGTGAGGGAATGAAATAGGCATAAGAACGTAAGAGGAGCCATGTTGGATCAGGCCAGTGGCCCGTGCAGTCCAACACTCTGTGTCACACAGTGGCCAAAAATACCAGGGGCCATCAGGAGGTCCCCCAGCGGGGCCAGTTTGATCTGGTTTTGCCGTCACAAAGTCTTGCGTGCAGGAGGTCCCAGGTTCGATCCCTGGCATCTCCACTAAAAAAGGATCAAGTTGTATGGGATGCCCCCGACCTGGGTAGCCCAGGCTAGCCCAATCTCATCCGACCGTAGAAGCTAAGCAGGGTCAGCCCTAGACAGTATTCGGATGGGAGACCAAGAAAGTCGAGGGTTGCTATGCAGAGGCAGGTGATGGTAAAGCCCTGTATGGTCAGGGGCCAGCATAGCTGAGGGACTGCCTTTCCTTTTTTTTTTTAAACACTTTATTTTCCATTTCAGTCTAATTACAAACATTTCATTATCTCAGATTACACAAATTTTTAGAGTCATGGCATCCAATTACATGTCGTATATCAAATAAAAGCTATTTTCTCTTTTTCCTTTTCTTATCATATTTTAACATGTTTTATCCAGTTGTAAACCCTTAACCATCTTTTATCCTGTATTTTTTGGTCTTTATCCTGCAGTATTAAACTCAAATTGTCCATTTGCGCTAACTCAAGGAGTTTTGTTATTATGTCCTCTTTCAAGGGTATTTTGTCCATTTTCCAATTTTTCGCCACTAATATTCTCACAGCTGTTATGATGTATACTAATAAATATACATCTTGCTTGGTGTTACCTTTTGGAATTATATTTAATAGATAAATTTCAGGTGCTAACAGGACTTCTAGATTTTCCAAAAGTTTTGCATTTTATTGCATTTCCACCACATGTGGTAAAAGGTCCCCACATTAGATTTACATTTCCAACTGCCTTTCCTCACATGTTCCCCAGAGAGCACTGCGTTCAGGGACACAAAACTTCCTAGTGCTCCCTGGCCCTAAAGAGACCAGACTGGCCACTACCAGGGCTAGAGCCTTTTCTGTGGCAGCACCGCGCTGGTGAAATGAGCTCCCTGAGGACACCAGGGCCCCACGGAACTTCAGTTCCTGCGGAAGTTGCAGGCGGAACTTCATTTCCGCAGGTCCTGCAAGACGGAGCTCTTCTGCCAGGCATTTGACCACACTTAACATCTTTATAACTTGGAGCCCCCTTGTGGTTGCTGGCATCACCTAAGTCTGTACTAACTGACTCCTGCTATGAAAACATTGGATTATGACTGCCGTCGCATAGGAAAATACGTTATGCATGGCGCTTTAGATTTTCTGCGTTTCTGAACTGTTTTAACACTTTTATGTAAGCTGCCCTGAGCCTGCTTCGGTGGGGTGGGTGGGGCATAAATCCAATAAAATAAATCCATAAACCACCTCTGGATGTCTCTTGCCTTGCCATAAATCTGCTGTGACTCAACAGCAAAAAAACCCCAAACAATAATAAGTAGGTGATGCAACCTGAGAGGCTGGATAGCGGCTGCCAGTCAAGTAAGCGTCTCTGGCCTTGATAGACCAGGGGTTTGACTCAGTAGAAGGCAGCTTCAGGTTTGAGTGTGTGTGTGTGTGTGTTTCTTTCAGGACACTGTGATAGCACTGGAAGCTCTGTCCAAGTACTGGATCAGCACCTTTGACGATGAAGACAATGAACTGAAAGTGACCCTCACCACTCCCGGGAGAAGTCTGCCCATAAGAGTCTCCATCGGGAGGTCAGAAGACCCAGTCCAGGAAGAGCTGCAGGTACGCCGTGTCAACCTTCCCCTGAGTATTCTTGCAGAGGAGGGGTCCAAAGCTCCCTCTGAGCTGTGGAGCCCTGTGAGCAAAAATTCCGCTGTGTGAGCTACTGGCATTAAAGTTGTGAGCAGGCGATTTGGCTGCTGCATCAATTAGTCTGCTCTGGAGCCATCCTCCCTGAGCCAAGACCAAAATGTGTGAGCCGGAGGCTAAAAAAATTGTGAGCTAGCTCACACTCACTCAGCTTAGAGGGAACACTGGAGGGGTCCCACAGAGGCCTCCCAAGCCACATTCTTGGCCTCCCAAGCCACCCCGTGTCTTTGAGTCAGGCCTCCAAAATGGATTCCAGAATGATATCACCAGGTGCTCTGCTCTGCTTGTTCCATCTTTTCCTGCTTTTGTTATTTTCCCCTCCTTCAGTTTTCCTTGGGAAGTGACATCCGTGTAAAGGTGGAAGGAAAAGGAAAAGGGACTTTGACTGTGAGTGTCTTCATGCCCTTTAAAAAAATGTATTTGGCAATATAAGTAACCACGTGTTCCCCCTCAATTACTCTGACACGGTATTAAAGCAAATTAACTTCACTTCCCCAAATATGAAAGTTAGATAACCGCTGCTTTTTGCAGAAACCATTTTCCAATTTGCCTGTGGTCCCATTGTCTGCCACTAGATGGCCAGATTTTTTTGTTGTTCAGTCGCAGTCGAGTCCAACTCTCCGCGACCCCACGGACAAGATCTCGCCAGGCCCTCCTGTTTTCCGCTGTCCTCTGAAGTTGGCTCAGTTTCATGTACAATCTGCCAAAGTTTTGTCTGACAGGCAGAAGTCCAGTAACTGAGGCCTTTGCAGGAAGAGCAATGTAGTGGGATCTTCTTCGCCACCTGTTGAAGTTCTGCCACTGCATATCTATTGAAGGCATCAGTAGCACTATCACAACAAACAAACAAAAATAACAGTTTTTTCCTCTGTCCGTCCACTGAGTGGGATGAAAGGATGAGGGTGGGAGAAGGGGGCGCCCGAGTCCTGCAGCCCGTGGGATCTTGTGTGGTACTTCTGCTGAGGGAGTTTATGGAATCAGGACTCCTGTCCTTCAATTCCCTCAGGTCCT
Source organism: Gekko japonicus (assembly GCF_001447785.1). Classification (NCBI taxonomy): domain Eukaryota; kingdom Metazoa; phylum Chordata; class Lepidosauria; order Squamata; family Gekkonidae; genus Gekko; species Gekko japonicus. Next base: position 222,229 of record NW_015168685.1, read on the forward strand.
GAAGCAGTTTCATGTCATGGCTGTTCAGAACACCTCCTGCCAAACCCTCGGCTTAAAGGTGGACGTGAGCGGCTCAGTTCGCCGAGATGGTAAGTCAGGATTGAAACTAGAAATTTAATGCTGTAGAATCCATCCTCCAAAACAGCCATTTTCTCCAGCGGAACTAGGGTTGCCAGGCCCCTGTTTGCAACCGGCGGGGGAAGGGGGAATTACCTGGAAAAAGAGAAAGGCCCAGGCCTCGTTGATGGTGTCACACAGGAAGTGATGTCATCACAACAGTGTTGTCCAGGTGACACTGGTATTTGGACAAAACCTCTATGGTAAAACCAGCTTCTACCATTGAGTGCTGCCTGGACATCACAGATTGGATTTATACCCCGCCCTTCACTTGGAGTCTCAAGCGTGTCTTACAATCTCCTTTCCCTTCCCCTCCCCACAACAGACATCCCGTGAGGTAGGTGGGGCTGAGAGAGCTCTGAGAGAACTGCTCTTGAGAGAACAGCTCTGAGAGAACTTGTGACTGACCCAAGGTCACATCAGCAGCTGCATGTGGAGGCGTGAGGAATCAAACCTGGTTCTCCCAGATTAGAGTCCGCGCTCTTAACCACTACACCAAACAAGGAGCCACATGTGCGGATGCATGCAACAGTTTGTCCTGAGTTCAAGGGGAGGGCCTGTCCCAGCAAGCAGTCTTCAGCATGCGATATCTGCAGGAGACAGGCCTTGGGAAGAAATGCTCAGGAGAACAGCAGCCTTCACCAGCTTCATTAGATCCCAACCAGCCTCACTCTAGTTTTAGTATTAGTATTAAACAGACTCGAAACCAGTCTGCTCCTCTGATTCCCAGCCAGAACTGATTTATGTTTTCGACCTCTCATCCTATTTCATGAGCCTCAATCATTTCTTTCTGCCTCTTTACAACAGCAACGTTAAGCGACTACTACTATGAGGACATGGACTACGGGACTGGAGAATCGGGGCCATCATCGCTGCCTGCTGATCAGCCACTCTCGCCCATCCAGTTATTTGATGCCCGCCGGCGCCGCAGGAGGGAAACCAAAGGTCCCGACCAGCAGCGAAGAGATGTCACTTACAATGTCTGCATCTGGTACGCAAGATGGTTGTACTAACTTCCAATGACCGAGTGTGGGAGGTGGGACTTCCTTTTCTCCTCCTTGTCACCTTCTAATGTTCTAGACCATGGGGGTGGTCTTACGTTTGCCAGCTCTAGGTTGGGAAATACCTGGAAATGTTGGGGGTGGAGCCTGGGGAAGGCGGGGTTTGTGGAGGGGAGGGACCTCAGCAGAGTAGAATGCCATGGCATCCACCCTCCAAAGCAGCCATTTTCTCCAGGGGAACTGATCTCTGTAGTCTGGAGTAGGAATGGGCATTTAAACGTGGAGCCATTTAAACCCCTGCTTTCTGCTCCCCATGAAAAGTGGCATGGAGCAGAAAGCAGGGGTGACAAAATGATACAAACCGGTTCAGTTTGCGAACCAACCTCCCAGTTCGTATCAGTTCATGGTTCGGTCATGAACCAAAACGAACCGCAAAAACAGTTTTGTCCATCTCTGGAGATCAATTGTAATACTAGGAGATTTCCACAGCCACTGGAAGGTGGACAGCCCTAATTAGGAAGCAGATGAGAGTTCCCAGACCTATGATCTGAGGGATCCAGGTTCAAATCCCTCCAATCTGCCTTGGAAGCTCACCGGACGGTCTTGGGCCAGTCACTCTCTCTGTCTAACCTACCTCACAGGCAGTGCCGGATTTACGCATAAGCTAAATAAGCTACAACTTAGGGCCTCGCAATCTGCTGGGGCCTCAAATAAAAACACAATATAAAAATGATTTCAAATATTAAAAAGGCGTATATACTTTAAATTTTTCTGAGACCAGCTGATGTAATTTAAAACAGTAGGGGGCCTCTGGGTTTTGTATAGCTTAGGGCCTCAGCAAGTCTAAATCCGGCCCTGCTCACAGGGTTGGGTTTGTAGGGAGGATAAAACTGAGGAGAGCAACGCTATAAGCCACTTTGGGTTCCCATTGGACAGGTAAATGAAATAGTCATAGCTAAGCTGGCTTGATTCAAGAGGAAAAGTGGGGTACAACTATTTTAATAAACATAAATGCAAAATAATATGCACAGTCTGCCATGCATTGGGTATTCCTGAAATGGGAAAATCAGTGTGGTATAGTGGATAGAGCCGCGGACTAGGACCATGGGCGGCCTGGGTTTGAATTCCCACTTCTACCAGGGAAGCTCGCTGGGTGACCTTGAGCCCTCACATGCCCTCAGCCTGGCCTACCTCACAGGGTTGTGGTGAGAAAATGGAGGAGGGGAGAATGATGTTCTAAGCCGCTTTGAGTCCCAGTTGTGGGGAGAAGTGGGATATACAGGGCTATTTCGGGGCAGGAACGCGAAGGAATGCGTGTGGCTACAGAGGGAAGGCCTGGAAAGTGACCCCCTCCCCAGTGATTCTGAGGTAGGCGGACCAGGGGGGGGGCCTGGAAGGATCGGGGAAGCATTTAAATGCCTCCCCACACCTTCCCCTCCCCTCCAAGGGCCAGCTTGACCGGGCTCCCCACAGCTGCGGGACGCCCAGGCAAGCCAAGGGAAGGCATGGGGATGTGGCCCAATAGGCTAATGAGCTGTGCTGTCAGGGGTGTGGCCTAATATGCTAATGAGTTTCTGCTGTTGGCTGTGGCCTATTATGCCAATGAGTTCCTGCTGGGCTTTTTCTACAAAAAAAGCCATGGGGATATACATAAATAAGTGCAAATGCATGCCGGCGTTCTTTAAACCATACCTGACTTTCAAGCTGGGGGCTCCAGCTGGGGTTTTGCTTGAGTTTCACATTTACTGTAGAGATGACAGGTCCTATTAAGTGTTGCATTCTATGCCTAGGCCCAAGCTTTCCTAGTAGGGTTGCCAGCACTGCCTTGGCAAATCCAGGGAGATTTTTAGGGCAGTGCCTGAGGAGAGGAGAGACAGATCAAGCTGCGTAGCCGTGTTAGTCTGTCTGTAGCAGTAGAAAAAAGCAAGAGTCCAGGAGTACCTTAAAAGACTAACAAAATATGTGGCAGGGGAGGAACTTTCTTGAGTCACTGCTCATGAAAGCTCATACCCTGCCACATATTTTTCTAGTCTTTAAGGCAGGGGTTGTTTTGTAGAAAAAGAGCTAGGGGAACTCATTAGCATAACTCATTAGCATATGCCACACCGGCTTCGTCATGTGCCCCACCCTCCGTACCTCACCCGGGGGAACTGCGATCCCCCGCAATCCCCCTCCCCCGAAATGACCTTCTGCTTTAAGGTGCTATTACTGGACTCTTGCTCTTTTCTACTGAGGCGGGTAGAGTTTGGGAAGAATGTCATGTCACTTCCACGTGATGCTATAGGAATTTCCCTTAATCTTTGTGGTAAAGAATACAGGGCCAAAGTAGACATGCCTGGAGTTTACCCTTTTGGTTAGAGCTTTAGTAAAAAAATCTAAAAGAGTCCTATGACATTTTAAGGATTCCTTTTAATGTAACAGACGCATACAGGGCTACCACAGTGGCACCTTGAGAGCCAGTGTGGTGTAGTGGTTAAGAGCGGTGGACTCTGATCTGGAGAACCAGGTTTGATTCCCCACTCTTCCACATGCAGACAGCTGGGTGACCTTGGGTCAGTCACAAGTCCTTTCAGAGCTGGTTTCTCAAGGGCAGTTCCTCAGGGAGCTCTCTCAGCCCCACCTACCTCACAGGGTGTCTGTTGTGGGGAGGGGTAGGGAAGGCAATTGTAAGCTGTTCTAAGATTCCTTCAAGTAGTGAAAAGTGGGGTATAAAAACCAGCTCTTCTTCTTCTTCTTTAAGACCAACAAAGTTTTATTTATGGTATAAGCTTTCATTTGCAAGCACACTTCTTCAGATACCATGGCTGAGGAAATTCTGTTCCACTGTGTCTGAGGAAGTGTGCTTGGACACAAAAGCTTATACCGTGAATAAAACTTTGCTGGTCTTAAAAGTTGCCGCTGGACTCAAACGTTGTTCTACAAATTTTGTTCGTCTTTAAGGTGCTACTGGACTCTTGCTCTTTTCCACCACAAAAGACAGGAAGTCCCAATCCTCACCTCCCACTTCTGTTTTTCTTTTCTTCTTCCCCCCCCTCCAGGAGGCAGCCAGGGGCCCACGTCTCAGGCATGGTCATTGCTGACATCACCATGCTCAGTGGCTTCCAACCGGACCAGGATGACCTCGACAAGGTAGTGGTTAGGGACGGGGGGGGGGGGAGACAGATGGTCTGGGCTGCCATTTTCTAAAATGCTGTGGTTCAGACTTCCCTCACTTACTCTTTACGATAGAAAGAAACTGATTTAGAATAAACTTTTACCTCAGTGGGGAGGGGGGGGGAAGAGGTGAGATTTTTCTGTTTGGAAAGAGGGGGGAAATGCGTTTGGTGAAAGCCACCGCCACCATGCAATTGAAACGTTTGGAGGTTGGGACGAGGGCTGAAGGAGTCAGCGCTGGAGAAGGGTTCTAGGCCCAGGGCCCCCGACCATTTGGACCCTGTGGTGCACTTCCAGAATTCTGACACAGGGTACTGTGGGCAACACCGTGAGCCAACCAAAAAGCGGCCGCTGCAGGAGACAGAGCCACACACAGAGAGGAAGCCCAAATGTAGGGGAGAAGAGGGGTAATTAAAAATACACTGGGAAAGAGGGATGAGAGAATAAACATTGTGGCGGCAGCCACTGCTGAAACAACAGCAGATCAGATCTCCAGTGGCCAATAGCAGACAGGATCTCCAGTGGCCAGCCAACAGCCCAGGTGGGCAACCTGGCCCCACCCGCTATCTAAAAACACTCGGTGGGTGCCACAAAAGATGGCGGCAGGTGCTTGTTCTTGTCTGTGTCATTCACCCAAGTTCTAAAAGAGGTTATTGATAGTGGTGAACTAGCAGCATGGGGTCTCCCTCAGTGAGTTCCTCAAGGCACTGTATTGTCACCCATTCAGGAGATATCTGTGTAAGGCTATTGGATTAGATTGTCCGGAGAGCCAGTCTGGTGTAGTGGTTAGGAGCGCGGACTCTAATCTGGGAAAACCGGGTTTGATCCCCCACTCCTCCACATGCAGCTGCTGGTGTGACCTTGGGTCAGTCACAAGTTCTTTCGGAGCTGTTCTCTCAAGGGCAGTTCTTCAGAGAGCTCTCTCAGCCCCACCTACCTCACCGGGTGTCTGTTGTTTGGAGGGGAAGGGAAAAGGGATTGTAAGCCGCTCTGAGAGTCCTTCGGGTAGTGAAGGGCGGGGTATAAATCCAATCTCTTCCCTTCTTCTTCTTCTTCTTATCTTCTAATTAAAACCAGCACCTTGAGCTTGATAATAGAAGCCAGGGTAAAGATCGAAAAACTGGGATCATGTGCACTTAGGCCAGCCCCCTCTCTGATGATTTACAATTGGTTTATAAATCCCCTGCGGGAACCTGCAAGAAAATGTGAATGAGTTCATAAACACTGGAGGGTGGAATCAAAATTCTAAAGCCCTGGGGAACCTCAGTAGCTCTTCAAGTATCCTGGCTGGAGAGTCTGATGTTGCAAGCACTACGGTTACCTGTCACGAACGCGGTATCAGGCCAGGCAAGAGCAAGATAGTCCCAAGGCAGTCCAAAGTCAAAACCGGGCAAGCAGAAACACCGAGAAACCAAGTCCAAATCACCAACCGTTAGAGTAGCCCTTAAAGCCAGAGTCCAAAGACGTCAGAAGCCAGGGAGTCGAAGGTCCGAGGTACAGGTCAGGAGCAGTGTTCCCTCTAAGCTGAGTTAGTGTGAGCTAGCTCACAGTTTTTTAGCCTCCAGCTCACACATTTTTGTCTTCGCTCAGGAAGGAGGGCTCCAGAGCAAACTAATGTATGCAGTAGCCAAATCGCTCGCTCACAGCTTTAATGCCAGTAGCTCACAAAGTAGAACTTTTGCTCACAAGACTCCACAGCTTAGAGGGAACCTTGGTCAGGAGCGTAGTCATACGAGCCGAGGTCAGGAGCCGAGAAGTCAAAACGAGGAGCCGGAACAGGAACACAGGTGGTGAGGTGCAGAGCTTCGTCCAGAATGACTAGTTGCTAGCACAACTAGTCGGCGTGAATGAGAGGGCTAAATAGCCCGTAAGGCTGTTGGCAATTAGCGCGCCCTGATAGTGTCCCACCTCCCGCTAGTACTCAGGGCTAAAAGAGCGCCTCCCACGCATGCGTGCCTCCCGCCGCCGGGATGCCATGTCCCGTCGGCATTGTTCCCGCAAATGGGACACCGGTGGGGGCAAGTCAGGGGGAGTGTAGATCCGGCGTGGTTCTGCTTCAGCTGTTGTTCAGCAGTAGCCGTGACATTACCAGCCTCCATGTGGGGACGGAAGAGCTTCTGACTACAGCTGATCAGGTACCCTGGAGGAAAATGGCTGCTTTGGAGATCTCTGTGGCATTATCCCCCCCTGAAGCCCCTCCCTTCCCCAAACCACACCTTCCATAGGCTCCACCCCCAAGTCCACAGGAATTTCCCAATCCAGAGGTGGCAACCCTAGCACGTACATTTCAAGTTAAAAGAACTGATTTTTTTTTTTCCTGGTAGCGTCTCTCCCGAGGGCTCAAACAAGATCATGGGACGTTCCACTTTTACCAGCACTCGGTACCGATTTGTACTAACTTTGAGCTTAGTTTAAATTGGGGGGGGGGGACCTGCTGCAGATCAGAACTGAACTCAGAAAACGTTGAACTAAAACAGGTTGACTGTACCTCATCTGAATTATATCTGTAAAAACGAAACAAACTGAGGCGATTTCAAATTTAAACCGCTAGCGTGAAAGCGGCTTGCTTTTCTGTTACAGCCTCGTCGTTGGAAGGAGAGCGGTGGCGGCATTCGATTGGGTGGGAGAGGTCGGGTCTTCTTCTGGGGGGATCTGCTGGCATTGTCCACCTACTGATTTCTGTTCTCTTGCCTGCCTCCTCAGCTGCGAGATCTCGCCGATCAATACATCAGCCATTGGGAGATGCAAGGGCAACGGCTGCTGCTGTACTTTGACACGGTGAGAGAAGCTTGCCAGAAAATGAAAATGTGTGTGTGTGTGAGAGAGAGAGAGATTTAGTACATGCTTAGAAATAGCCACTTGCCTGCTCGCCTAGAATGAATATGTATGAATGAATGAATGAATGAATGAATGAATGAATGAATGAATGAATGAATGAGAATCTCCTATAGTTGACCAGGCCCTGACCTGGATAGCCCAGGCTAGCTTGATCTCATCAGGCCTCGGAAGGTAGGGCCCTGGCTAGTATTTGGATGGGAGACCGCCAAGGAAGTCCAGGGTTGTGACACGGAGGCAGGCCATGGCAAACCTCCTCTGAACGTCTCTCGCCTCGAAAACCTTACGGGGTCACCATAAGTCAGCTGTGGCCAACGTTCCCTCTAAGCTGTGGAGTCTTGTGAGCAAAAATTCTACTTTGTGAGCTACTGGCATTAAAGTTGTGAGCGAGCGATTGGGCTGCTGCAAAAATTAGTTTGCTCTGGAGCCATCCTCCCTGAGCGAAGACAAAAGTGTGTGAGCTGGAGGCTCAAAAACTGTGAGCTGGCTCACACTAACTCAGCTTAGAGGGAACACTGGGTGACTTGACAAAAGAAAAAAGAGAGTCAACCAACTCTAGTGTTTTGTCTTATTTATTCAGAAGAAGACCTTTTTTGTGCCTCTCAGTGCCAGATTTCTTTGTGCCAGATTTCTAATCTGGCTCTGAGCAATCAGTATCAAAAATGTCATAGTGAGACACACTAAAGCTATAAGGTATCACCAGTGCAACAATAAAACTGCAACGGTAAAGATATCGTATTTATTCAAAGGCAAGTCTAGTTTGTTTTTTTTTTTAAGGTATGCCATCAAAGAAAAAGAGGCTTGTCTTAAATCCACATACAAGTTACAGTGCCGGCTGATACAAAAAACTTTTTTTGTGTATAATATTGGGGTGGGTGGGAGTTACCTTACGTTCAGGGTCACTTGTAGCCCAGAGGCACTGCCTCACTCGCGGGTAGCCCCAGCAGCAGTCGTACCCCCACTTCAGACCTGAACCAGAGTCCCCCAAAGTCAGGCCGGAGAGGTCACTCTCAGCTTGAGCCACAGAGCAAGCCCAAAAAGCTCTGCAAAAAAGGGGACTCCAGTCTTCCGTTTTCACACAAGGCAGCCCTCTGAGGCAATCTCCAGTCTTCCCCTCCACTCAACAGTCAACAATTTCCATAGCTATTCAGTTCCCACCTGGCAAACAGCCCTTCTGTCTCCAAACCCACACGTAATCCCTTTTGTGACTCTTACCGATGGGGAAATAAATAAATATCCCAGGTTCAATCCCTGATTTATCTAGTTAAAAGGGTCTCTGGGGTCCAGTTTGGAGACTGTTCCTGGATGGAGAAGGCCACTCTGGACTAGATGGACCAATGTGCCAATCTGGTATAAGGCAGCTTTGTATGTTCACATATAGGTGCCAGGATCAGGCCAGGAATGCATCTCCTTTGGAGCAAAACAGCTGGTCCCGGTGGGAAAACTCCAGCCAACCAGTGCCTCCCTCTATGACTTCTATGAACCCGGTAAGCCTGAGCAGATCATGGTGCAGGGAGTCCCCCAGGGGAAGTAGGGTGTTTTCTCCTAGGGGGGTTTGGGGGATCCAGGAGACCAGGGGTCCCCAACCTTTTTGAGCATGTGGGTACCTTTGGAATTCTGACAAGGGGTAGTGAACATAATCACAAAATGGCTGCCACAGGAGGTGGAGCTAGTCACAAAATGGCTGCCACGGGAGGCTCACAAGATGTCAGGGAGTGAGGTTAGCCATTCCTCTAATAGTAACAAAACGACATTTCGAGCAGGAGCTCTGTTTAACAGGGCACCTTTTAATCTGCGGAGCCAATCAGAATCCCCGCTGGGAAAATGTCTCACCTAACCCCTCCCACTTGCTAACAGCACTTGGTGGGCACCAAGAAAGTTATCGGCGGGGGTCATGGCCGCTACGGCCACCCTGTTGGGGACCCCTGATGTATTCAGTGGCGGGTTGCCTTTGTTAGTCCGAATGGATAAGTAATGGAGATCTTGGTCCACAATCATAATTACTAATATTATGTGTAGACTATTATATTCTTGCTGTCAGTATTTAGTGTGGCAGGCTTGATTGCTGGCCCCGGGAGCCAGCCCAAATCCATGGATTTCCCCCAGCCTTGCCCTTCTCTATGACATCAAGCTGAGATTTGGAGGCACTTCTCGGAGGGGAGAGAGACTGTGGACCCCTTTGAGTCTCAGTGATTCAGGACTCGGGGAGAAGGTGGAGGAACAGGATTAAAGTAACACCCCTATCATATTATGCACACATCTTCCCTGTCCCCCTCTTCCTTGACAGAGAAGCGCTGCAGCATCTTCTACGGCATACACAACAAGGACCAGTTTGTGTCGGCATTGTGCTCAGAAGATGTCTGCCAGTGCGCAGAAGGTAAGACGGCCTGCCTGCCCGAGTGCTGGCATTGGAGGAGGGGGGGGGTAAAATGGGATTTCCAATGCGCTGTCTGGGCCAGAGAGCTGCCCCCAGCACAATAAGGACACACGTTGGGTGCTGGTGCTCGACCCCACCCCGCCCCAGCTGCCCGAGCTGAGGACAGACTCACCTGTGCCAGGAAGGCCGAGAGGGAGGTGGCTGGGACCCAGGCAGATCCCTCTGACCCAGCTAAGAACAAGGCGGGGAGCCAGGCGGGGAAGGGTGTGGTCAGGAAGGCCCGGAGGGGAAAGGCTAAGAGGCAGCCCTGAGCAGCAAGGGGGAAGAGCAGGGCAGGGAGACAGGCAGCTGGGGGAAGAGTCAGGAAAGGGCTCCCGCTCCTTTCACAGTCGCCCAGGTAGAGCAGGTGGAAGGAGATTAGAGACAGTCCAGGTGGGGTGGGGCCAGGGAATCCTATAAAAGAGAAGGCACCGCACCTGGCCAGTGTGTGTTGGGGTTTGAGGGAGGGAGTGGAAGGAAGAGGACCTGGGGGCTGGAACTCCCCTCTCCTTCCCAATTCTGAGGCCTATGGGCCTCTTTGGTGGCAGGACAGCTGACGGCAGGGAGACCATTTCAGGGGTGGCAGAGCCTCACTAAAAAGGTAAAGGTTCCCTTGCTCGAAAGCCACTCGAGTCCGACTCTAGGGTTGCGGTGCTCATCTCCGTTTCAAAGCCGAAGAGCCAGCGCTGTCCGAAGACGTCTCCGTGGTCATGTGGCCGGCATGGCTAAACACCAAGGCGCACGGAACGCTGTTACCTTCCCACCGAAGTGGTACCTATTTATCTACTTGCAGTTTCTTGCTTTCGAACTGCTAGGCTGGCACTGGAACTAGAGATGGGAGCCCAGTCCATCATGCGGCACCCAGGTCTCGAACTGCTGAACTACTGACCTTCCACAGCCTGCAGTTCAGCGTCTTAATCACTTGAGCCACCACAGCTCATACTACATACTACTTATGTCCATAAGATGCACAGTGAGAGAGAACTGAAGGCCACAAAAGCAATGTGACTGGCATGCTCTTACCCACCGTGCCCAGGCCGCAGGCCCCAAAGGGCACATGACTCATCATTGAGTGCTCTCTTGCTGCCTTGTCTCTTGAGCAATGAGGGAAAGTGGATGAGAAATGAGGTCGGGCTCTTTCGCCATCTTTAAGAGCAACCCCCAAACAGCTTGCAGTGATCACCCTGGCCATGCTGTTTGACATGGTACATGTCTCCTGTATGACTACAGGGAACAGCTTCCTAAGTCACAGTCTATACATTCATGGCCCTGGGAGTGAGACATTATGGTCACTGTCCAATAGGTTCCTACGCCAATTGTGTCCTTGTTCCTGTGAAGTACCCTTGAAAGTTGTGTGAGCTGGGGATTTTCCTGAAAGTTGAGCTTGTTGGGGCAGCATCACTTGGGTGGAACAGGGAGATAGCTGCTTGTAAGAAAACTGCTATGTATGAAGAGCAGCCTTGAAATTCCAAAGTTTCAGGTCCTTACTCCACACCTATTCCCATCCTTGTATGTTCCTGCCCAGGAATTGATCGCAGGGAGGAGCCCTCCTGACTGACCCTTCAATCAGGGAAGCTCATCTCGAGGGCATGAGAGAGAGGGCCTTTTCTATGGCAGCCCCACAATTATGGAACAGCCTCCCCAGGGAGGTGCGCTCGGCCCCCCTCACTGTCAATCCTCAGGAGACAGCTAAAGACGCTTTTATTTAGGGCTGCATTTGAGTGATTTAGTTTTTATTTATTGGCAGTCCTAACTGGAGATTTTTAAATTGCGACCTTTTGTACGTTTTTATAATTATTGTTTTATTTATATTGCTTTTATTTTGTTTTTAAAGTTTAATTTATATAGTTTTTATTTTTTTAAATAATCATTTTATTTATATTGTAAGCTGCCTTGAGTTCCTCAAGGGAAATATTTTAAATAAATAAAATAAAACAAGCAGGGGGGGGTCTTGTCTCCAGTTTGGTGCAGTGGATAGGAGTGCGGACTCTAATCTGGGAGAACCAGGTTTGATTCCCCACTCCTCCACGTACAGCTGCTAGTGTGACCTTGGGTCAGTCACAAGTTCTTTCAGGGCTGTTCTCTCAAGAGTAGTCCTCAAAGAGCTCTCTCAGCCCCACCTACCTCACAGGATGTCTGTTGTGGGGAGGGGAAGGGAAAGGAGATTGTAAACGGCTCTGGGACGCCTTCAGATGGGGAAGAGCGGGATATAAATCCAATCTCCTGCTCCTCCTCCTCCTCCTCTTCTTCCCACGTCACTTCCCTCCCAGGGACATCGGCTGTTTCTGTTTTACATTAATGCCCTGAGTCCTCCACTGGGATTCCAGTTGCATCTTTTCCTTCCCTTCCAGGTGCCTGTCCACGTTTGAAGCGAACTCTTCAGGAAACCATTAAAGAAGACACTCGTATGCAGTTTGCGTGTTACAATCCCCGTGTACACTATGGTAAGCGTTTGGTTCTGGAACAGAGACCCCAGTGCTATCAGTTGGCTTTTGACTCTTTAATTTCCCCCTACTCACAAAGCCTTTTTTGATTTTCAAACACTTCACCCGCCACAGTTTAGTTCCTTCAATTTTCCTGCTCTCTAACCTGGTAACCTCTCTGAAATTGTCTTCTCACCGTTGAAGCCTGGAGGGTTGTGACCAGTGTTCCTGCTAAGCTGTGCATGTGAGCGGCCGCTCATTAACACAGGAAGCCCCGCTCAGCAGCAGTCTGGAGCCGCACAGAATCTTGCACTGGCCATTGACCATTTGAAGATTACAGCACTTATATTCTGCTCAGGATGCACAGTGGGGGGGGGGAGAGAATAGTGTAAACATTGGATGTGCCAGTGTTCCCTCTAAGCTGAGTTAGTGTGAGCTAGCTCACGGTTTTTTAGCCTCCGGCTCACACATTTATGTCTCAGCTCAAGAAGGATAGCTCCAGAGCAAACTAATTTATGCAGTAGCCAAATCGCTCATTCACAACTTTAATGCCGGTAGCTCACAAAGCAGAATTTCTGCTCACAAAACACCACAGCTTAGAGGGAGCAACTCTAGCTTCAGCCACTAGATTTCAGTGGGCTTGGCTAGGTTAATTTCACACTGACAGCATTTATAGCAACCGTCACCAAACTTGTCAATGCTGTGGAAGATTTTAGAGTTTTGAGAAGGGATTATGGGCAGCACCGCACAATAGCTGTCCTCGGAGCCTGGAGCGGCCACAAAATGGCTGCTATGGGAATGGAGAACACTTTCAAAATGGGGAGGTTTCCAACCAACCTTCCTGTTAGGATTGGCTACCCATAAATAGGTGCTTCATGCAGATCCAAATGTGATGCCTCGCAATGTTCCCTCTAAGCTGTGGAGTCTTGTGAGCAAGAATTCTTTTTTGTGAGCTACTGGCATTAAAGTGGTGAGGAAGCAATTTGACTACTGCATAAATTAGTTTGATCTGGAGCCATCCTCCCTGAGCTAGGACAAAAATGTGTGAGCTGGAGGCTAAAAAACTGTGAGGTAGCTCACACTAACTCAGCTTAGAGGGAGCACTGCTTGGGGGTCTTTTGAACCACCTGTTGTTGCAATATTGATGTAGGAAAGCCAGGATTAAGAACCTAAGAAGAGCCCTGCTGGATCAGACCAGTGAGGGTCCATCTAGTCCAGCACCCTGTCTCACACAGTGGCCAACCAGTGCCTCTGGAGGGCCAACAGCAGGGCATGGAGGCCAAGGCCTTCCCCTGATGTTGCCTCCCAGCTCTGGGATTCAGAGGCTTACTGCCTCTGAATGCGGAGGTTCCCCTCAGTCACCATGGGTAATAGCCCCTGATAGACTTATCTTCCATGAATCTGTCTAATCCCCTTTTAAAGCTGTTCATTCCTGTGGCCATCACTACATCCTCTGGCAGTGATTGTCTGTCTGCTCTGAAGATGAAGCCCGTAGGGTGCCGGGAAATACATCAGAGGGTGGCATGACACCAGTGGGCACCATGTCTGGAATCACCGCTCAGCTGGCTCTTCTGGACCAAGCATGCGAGGCGCTGTGTTTTTAAAAAGAGTAACCCCGGTTTTATAAGCTTCCTGGCCAATAACCGCCTACCCTCCGACTGCCTTTTTCTGCCACCCACAGCGTTCCGGGTTCGAGTGGAGAGTGAGAGCCAAGAAAGCGCCTTCCGTGTCTACAAAGTGACCATCGTGGAGCCCTTGCAGTTCAGTGAGTGATACTTTGGGGGAGGGGGGGATTGAGCACCAACTTAGAGCCGGTGCTTCTTTGCCGCCCACAAGCAACTGGACAGCTAAATCCCCGCAAAATCTGGGTATTCAAGATCAGATCTGGGTCTAAACATGGCAAAGGTCCGTCATAGGGCTGCCAGCTGCATGTTGGGAAATACCCGGATATTTGGGGGATGGAGCCTGAAGAGTGTGGGGTTTGGGGGAAATGATGCCACAGAGTCGTTCCTTTTTTAACATTATCGTCATTATCGTTGTTTCTCACACGGGTGTCCCAGTGGTCTCCTGTCTGAGGGACTGAGCTCATCAACCTCACCTGGCGGGCTTCAGCAAGGCCGCTTGATGAATCGCTCTCAGCACATTTTCAATTCTCTCTCTCCCTCTCCAGCCGCAGACATGGGGGTCTCCGCTGACCACACTCGACGTTTCGTAGTCCGTGCGGCATGTCGGACGCGCTTGGATCCAAACAAAGAATATCTTCTGATGGGACGTGATGGAGAAACACGGGACTCTGAAGGCCGGTAGGTTAGGGAGAAGGGAGGAGGCAGAGCTGGATGCATCTAGGGTTGCCAGGTCACTTACTGGTTGCAGTGGGGGGGGGGCGGAGTAGGTCCTGGTCCGGGACTTTTGGATGTGTGCATGGTATGCACGCCACAATGACATCACCCAGAAGAAACATCATCATTCTAGGTATGTCACTGGGGGACGCTCTAGCATTCGGCTTGAAAACTCTATGGTACCATAGAGTTTTCAGGTCAAATGCTAGAGCGTCCACCGGCGATGTGCCCAGCACAATATCACCTCCGAGTGACGTCATTGCGCCGGGCATGTTGGACTGATCTGGGCACTTTGGGGGCGGGGTTCCCCCTGCTGGCCGGGTCCGGGCTGTCAGGTCGGGGGCCCTTTGAGCGGGCACACCCTCACCCCCCTGGGGGACCTGGCAGCTCTAGATGCATAACAGAGTAGCGGAAAGGCAGAGAGAAGTTGGTAGCCAGAAATGTTGTTCATCGGCAGGCAGGCTGTGTCACAGAAGGGAGCCATGCTTAACGGTTGCCCTGACCTAGGTAGCCCAGGCTAGCCTGATCTCGTCCGATCTCGAAAGCTAAGCAGGGTCGGCCCTGGCTAGTATTTGGATGGGAGCAGGGCTTTTTTTTGTAGAAAAAGCCCAGCACGAGCTCATTAGCATAATAGGCCACACCCAATTGCAGAAACTCATCAGCATATTAGGTCACACCCCAATAACACCGCTCATTAGCATATTAGACCACCCCCATATGCCTTCCCTTGGCTTGTCTGGGCGACCTGCGGCTGTGGGGAACCTGGGCAAGCCCCCTCCTTGAAGGGGAGCTGCAGGGAGCCCGGGCAAGCCAGCCCTTTGACAGGCCAGGGGAGGCATTTAAATGCCTCCCCAATCCTTCCAGGGCCCCCCTGGCCTACCCACCTCAGCGTTGCCAGGGGGGGGGGGGTCGCTCTCCAGGCCTTCCCTCTGCAGCCACGCATGCAGAGGTTTTGGGTGCAGTGGGCGCGGCCAACTCTGAAGCCAGCCGGGACTCCGTTCCTGTGCGTTCCTGCCCAAAAATAGCCCTGGAGCAGACAGTATTGACCTTGATGGGCTAATGGGTCTGATTCAGTACAAGGCAGCTTCCAGTATTCCTGTAACCTCTGAGGAAAGGGCCTCTACCACTCCAGCCTCCCTTAGTACACTGCCTTCAGACTGCAGCAGGAGGCTTTCAAGATGGAATCCCTTCTCTGTATTAAAAGAAGAATTCTCAGGAACCGGATATTATTCAACCTCTAGGGAGCCCTTTCCTATGCACATGGCCCTTCAAAACTCCACTCCCACCTGCAGTCTGAAGGCGTTCACTACCTCCAAGAGGGTCAAACTCAGTGCTCGGTAGCAAGGGACCTATCAGAAAAGGATCAGTAGCCGTGTGCGGTCGCAGTTGGTCAGGGAGTCCAAAGCTAAACCCCGCGGGTCCTCAGGGCACTTGCACACGAGTAAGCAGATCTCTTGTTTATTTTTTTTTAAAAGGTGATGAAGTTTTATTTTAATTTCTGTCAAAATAAAGAATTACTCTACAGAAAGCACATCGCTCTAAAATCATGCAGCAGGGAGGAAAAACAGCTTAACTAACACTTTTCAGGGCTTGCATTAGATGGCACGGACCTTAAATCCCAGAGTCAAAGGCCGAAGCTGAGGCATTCTCTACGTTGCTAGCGATTGCAGTTCAAACATATTGTAGTTCAGGCTTTTAATCCATAGCAGAGGTCATTTTGGGGGGGGGGATCGTGGGGGATCGCAGTTCCCCCGGGTGAGGTAAGGGGGCGGGGCACATGACGAAGCCCCGCCCCCTGCTTCCGGCCGCCCCGCTTCCAGCCCTCATTCAGCCAAGAGGAGGCAGGAGAAGAGGGAGGGTAAGTTGCTTCCTCCCTGCCTCTCCCCACCCCTGCTTGGAGCCAGGGAGGGCCTTCGCGGGGCTTCCTTGCACTCCCGCCGGCCTTGCAGGTCCACCGCTGCAAGGCCGCCGGCGGCCGGGACCGTTGGGGGCGGGGTGTGTGGCCTTATGACACACTTCCGGTGATGTCAGGGGGTGTGGCCTTATGACACACTTCCGGTGATGTCAGGAGTGTGGCATATGCTAATGAGTTATGCTAATGAGTTCCCCTAGCTCTTTTTCTACTAAACGACCCCTGATCCATAGACATCCAAGCTGGTTCCTCTTCTTCAGGGCCTTGGTTCAATTATAGTTTTTGGCCCAGCAACCTCGGGTGATGATGACATCCAGTCAAGACACGGTCTCAGGAGAAGTCTCTAGAAGATTACCTCATCACCCCTGACTCCCCTCCTCCCGTCCTACGGGCCGCAGGTCCTCACAAGAAGCTAGTTACCACACTTCCCTCTCTGGCTGAGAGACCACATAGTTAAGGCTGAGAGACCAAATAGTAACACCTGCAGGACGGACCGGGCCGTTAACTGTCCCCATGAACCCCTGAGGGGGGAGGCCAGAGGGTGCTTTGCCTCACACAGTGAGATTGACAGGCGGGGATATGGGAGTATCAGCAGGAGAGGCCGAGAAACCTTCCTTCCGCCAGCTCTCTCCCACAAATGCCCCCTCCACTCTGTGCTCCCAGGATGTTGGCAAATGCAGATTTAGAAACAGGCACTTGCCAAGCTGCCTTGTCGTCCCACCCCCCAGGTCTCTCGCAGGTGGGGGGGGGTTATGCTGGAAAAATGTTCTGACTCAGCCTCTCTGCAGCCCCCAGTACCTGCTGGATATGAACACCTGGGCAGAGGAGCTGCCTCCCTCTAAGCACTGCACAGCCACCAAGAATCGTAACCAGTGTCTCAGCGTCCAGAATTTCATGAGTGCCTTTGCCGAGAACGGCTGCCGTGTCTGAACCAAGAACCGGACCAGAATCCCACGTGTGTGTGCCCGCTGTTTCTCCCTGCATCACCTGCGACTTTGCCTCTGAATGGAGCGACTGATGCCCAGATCCCTTAACTCCTGTATTTCTTCTCGTCTGATGCTTTGCATTTGAGGGATTTGAGAACATTAAAAGCAGAGCCCTGCGAATCAGGACAAAGGCCAGTTGCCAGTGGGGTGCTTACAAGCGGAGCATGGACACGACAGTCTTCCCCTGTTGTCCCCCCGCCTCCCCCCCAGCCACTAATATCCAGAGACAGACGTGGTGCCCTTTAGGTATCACGGCTGACTGACCTGACCCATAGGACTTCTCAGACCTCATCTTTCAGCCTCCTGTTTCTGCATGCAGTTCGTATTACTTTTGGGTTCATATCTTAGGAGATATGTACATCCTTTCCATCAGTCTTGCACATTTGCATTAATGTCACGCCATCCTACAATAAACATGGGTCATATTTTTATGCTTTCAACTGTGGTCATCATTTTCCAGCGTCGTAGAGTCTGGCTGCCACCAGTGTACATCTTTCAAACTGTTTATTCCTAGATACTTGAAGAAAAACAGTTCTTACTTGGGGGGGAAAGAGGAGACTAAAAGGTCTCAACAAAACATACTTTGGCCACCCATTAAATTAGGTCAAGACATGAACTGTTGATTTATTTTTTTACTTCATTTGTACCCCTCCCAGCTCCCCAGTGGGGGCCCAAGGTGGCTGACACCATTTTCCTCCATTTTATCCTCACAACAACCCTGTGAGGTAGGTTAGGCTGAGAGAGCAGGACTGGCCCAAGGTCACCCAGTGAGCTTCCATGGTATGAGTGGGGATTCGAAAGCTTCGGGGAGTAGATAAAATGGGTACCACTCCTTAGAGAGGGTGGGCACGCCAACCTCCCTTGTGGGAGGGCATTAGCTGATGGTCGGACGTCCTGGTCAAGCTTGTAAAAGGCGAAACAGCTTCCTGGCTACGAAAAAGAACGCCTGCAATGGATGTTCCGGCCAGGCGGTGGCAGTGTGGCAATTGACATACGGGTCCTGAGGCCTGGCCAGCAAGCAGCTGTGCGGGAAAAGGACGGAGCCAGCCAGAAGACGTCTACACCGGGCAGTGACGGCGCGTGCAATTAAAGTGAATATATGTTGTCTTCCCTATCCCCTACGAACATTGTTAGTCCCTTGTCTATATATGGAGTAACTGTACATCGCTTTGAGCCCACTGGGGAAAGTGATTAATAAATGGAAAGTATTATTATTATTCGAACCTGGGTCTCCCAGGACTAGTCCAACACTCACACTGGTGGTCAAAAGTGCCATCAAGTCTCAGCTGATTTCTGGCGACTCTGCAGGGTTCTAACAAGGTGAAAGATGGTCAGAGGTGGTTTGCCATTGCCTGCCTCCGCGTAGCAGACTTCCTTGATGGTCTTCCATCTGAGAACATCTGAGATCTAAGGAGACTGGACTCCCCTGGGCCATCCAGGTCAGGTGGAAGACATAAACACCACAGGTAAAATTCAGGTGCAAAAACATTCCAGAATCTTCCTTCGGTCAAAAATAGCCGAGCATGGGAGAGAAATGTCTCCGTTCCTCACTCCATTCCCCAGCAGGAACTGCTAACCTAGGTCTTACTATCTGGGTAGAAGGAAATGTGCCCAAAATGTGAACCTAGACCTATGCATTTTATCTGAAGGATTTTTTGGCTGAAATGATGGGGGTTCAATGCAAGGCTGGAATGAAGACAGAGACAGGAATTTAGCAGAACAACAGAAAAAATTTATCGAGAGAAACCAATACTGGCACCAGTCAAAATACTAATCGGGTTGATTCAGGTAGGGTAGCCATGTGGCTCTGAACCAACAGAGCAAAGTTTGAGTCCAGTGGGGCACACGTTCTCCAGGCCAGTTTGGCCATGGATCCAGGAGGGTTTTTTGCCATCTTCTGGGTGTGGAGCAGGGCTCACTGGGTGTGTGTGTGTGGGGGGGGAAGGTATTTGTGAATTTCCTGCATTGTGCAGGGGGTTGGACTAGATGACCCTGGAGATCCCTTCCAACTCTGTGATTTTACACACGAATCGGGTTAGAACAAAGTTTGAGTCCAGCGGCACTTTTAAGACCGACACATTTTTATTCACATACAGGGAATATGAAGAAGTGTGCTTGCACACGAAAGTTTATACCCAGAATTAAAGGTTGTTGGTCTTAAAGGTGCCCCTGGACTCAGACTTTTTTGTTCTGCTGCTTCAGACCAACACGGCTGTTCCACCTAAATCTATACTAATCAGGTTTGTGAGAGTCAACATTTCCATTAGGGGGCAGTAGAGGGAAATGTTCTGTGCCCAGCTGCCAATCAAGCAAGCCTGGCCTCAGAGACCAGCTCCAGCCTCCATCTGTCTCTGCAAGAACCCGGTGCCGATAAATAGGACCTGAGGAAGCTTCTGCCCTGCTAGATGAGTTCAAATTATTGCCCCCCTCCAAAAGCTTATACTTGAGTCCAGGGGTCATTTCCTGCGGGAGTGCACAGGAGCGGAGCTCCGGCAGTAAGGAGCCCAGGGGGCGGGCACAAGCAACAAGCCCCACCCCCTGCTCTCAGCAGCCTTCAGTCGGGCTGGCTTCTGGAAAGAGGATGCCGGACTAAATGGGCCTTGGATCAACTTCAGCAGG
>NW_015168685.1:242049-293094 GCF_001447785.1 Gekko japonicus
CAGCAGGATAGCCCCCACAGTCTTACAAGAAATTGTACCATTCCTTACGCTGTAAGAGGCTCTTTTGCTACGTGGGCTGGCCGACCTAGAATCGTCGTGTCTGAGAAACGCCACAGAAAGGAGGTAAGACTTTGCTCTTCGACGTGGTCTCTGTGCTGCACACCCATGGGATCTAGTGCGCACGCGCTGGATCGATCGGTGCTGTAGCAAGCTCTTTTCATGGATTTTCGCGCCCAGTGCCTCGGGCATGCGAAGGAACCCAACCGCGCATGCCCAGAGGGGTGGGTGCGGACATCCTGCCAGTTCCTTTCTTACCGCCATGTTGAGTAGACCTCTTCTTCGTCGGTCCAATCGGTTCGCTGTTAGCTTTCGCCTTACAGCTCTTAGGAATTATTTCCAAATGTTCTTTTACTTTAATTTTTGGTTGTTTGTTCTTCAAAAACAGTTTAAAAAAACAACTTTGTTTTCTGCTGAGGGGGAGTTTACCCCAGGCCTTCGGGCTAACCCCCCCCCCCCAAACGTTCCCTCTTTTTCGCTTCTTTTATGCGCTGCTTGAATCAGCCCTTGCTCCTGCCTCAGCGATGGAGGAGAGACCATCTACATCGACAGCCCAGAGTCTGCCTCCAATGTCGACCGCCCGACGCCGAAGCTCCCAACATCGAAGGCACAATCGTCCGCTTCCACGCCAGTCAAAAAGAAGGCTAAGGCAAGTAAAGATCATAAGTCCGTGAAGAAGGGCACCTCCAAGTCCCTGAAGGCGGCGAAGAAGGGGAAGGAAGCGGTGTCTGCACTGGGTAATGCCCCTAAAGTGCCTCCTGCTCCAACAGCAGTATCAGTATCAGAGGCCCAGGTCCCTCCACCGATACTGACCATCCAACTATTGGATTCCCCCATCCAACAAATGGAGCGTCCTTACTCCAACATTGAAACAGTAGAGCTCCTAAGTCATCAAATGGATGCAGAGCCTTCTCTGTCTCCTTCCCTGTCGTCGACGTCGATGGTATCGGAAGCTCCCAACATCGATCCACGTCGGCACCAATATACTTCATGCGATGCGCAGCGTCACCCTCCACATTTGGTCACTCAGTCTGTTGATATCGACAACCGAGACTACAGGGACAGCTCACGCAGACAGGCTACTGCTTTGTCTCCAAGACATCCACAGTCCAGAAGTCGCTCCCCAAGAGTCTTCCTGCCCCCTCCACCACCAATGTCGTGGGATCAATGACAGTTGAGGTACTTGTACGGGGCTTATCCACCATCCATGCCGTGGTTGACTCCGGCGGGCTATTCTGATTGGGATCGCTATTCGTCCCACTCTGTTCATAAGTCGAGATCGCCCCACAAATCGAGACCTTCCGCATCTCTGTCACATCCTCCTCCAGACGACCATCATTCTCTGGAGCTAAGTCGCCCTCTCAACCCTCCGGTCACTCCAAACCCCGTCATCACAACTAAACCCATAACTTGTCAACAGGACATTTTGGTCCAAATACCACAAGACTCCTCTGACTTCATAGAAGAGGACTCGGATACAGAGGGTTCTGAGGCTCATACCTCTCCTGACCATACATCTCCCAACCAGGATGTAGCTGAGGAATTACCCGTATCCCCATCTGACAACCTTATATCTTACACAGATCTAGTCAAAAGAATGGCCCACTCTTTAGGCCTCTCTGTCGTCCAGTAACATCCGCAGGCAACGGATGCAGTTTCTGATATAGTTCAGCTAGATACCTCTTCCACCTTGGCATTGCCCATATCTTCAGTTCTTCTGCAGGCAGCAAAGACACCATGGCTAAAACTTTCGTCTGCTCCTGTGTCCGCAAGGCGACTGGACCATATGTGCAGGGTACAAGAGGCAGATGCCGAATTCCTATTCTCACACCCTCAGCCAAACTCTATGGTGATTACATCTTCCTCCAAATCCAAGAGGACGCATTCCGCACCTTCTGACAAGGAAGGAAGGAAATTAGATGCCTTCGGCAGGCGCTTCTACTCCACGGGAGCATTGGGAGTCAAGGCCACCAACTACCTGGCCTGTATGGACCAGTATCAATACACTCTCTGGGAATGGTTCTCAGAACTCCTCAGCCACTTCCCTGATGACAAACCTCAAGCAGCCAGAGTCATACAAAAGGAAGGCATGGTGTTGGCAAAACAACAGCTCAACACTACTAAACATGTCCTCGAGGCAGGGAAAAGGGCATTAATGTGGGCTGGACTGGGACAATCTGAAAATTCCTGCCTCTGCAGATGGCACTCCCAGCTTTGCCGCCATCTTTCACAAAGCAGGCTTGGGGAAGATCACAGGAAGGATGGGAGGCGCGTGGAGGCACCACAAGCACCATGCAGTGTGGAAATGGGAAAGCAACCTGCTGCTCCCCAGCAACATCAAACCCAGGACAAGTCACCTGCGCATAAGAGACACACCCAAGTTGACGGTCTCAACTCACTCTGTGTAATTCGCCTCACGTCTGCATGAGAAAGACGGACGATAAATGACGTAAATAAAGTAAAATAAATAAGATAACCAGATCTGCCTGCCGGGAGATGTCGTCGACCCGTCCTAAGGCGCCAGGAAGAAACAACGGAAGCCCGCCCGTGGAATACAACAGCGCGCCGCTCAGGTGTCGATAGGTAGCCCCTCCCCCAGTCGAATTGTGGCCCTAGGATAGGAACTAATTAGGCACTTAGGCCATATACCTGTAAACCACCCAGAGACCCTCGGGCAAAGGGCGGTATACAAACTGAAGATATAAATAAATAAATAAATACTATGCATGAAACACCAGTACACAAGTTACAGAGACTATATGTTCTAGCATCTTCCTGTTCTAAGATAAAGGGAAATTCCAGTCTCTCAACACCCAGTCCCATGGAAAACACGTCCCAAGCACATCTTTAGATGTCTGAGAAGCTTTATTTATAGTGGGCTGAGACAAAAGAAAGGTATTTATGGCAAGGTAAGGAAAACTTCATTTGCAATTCAATCCTTAGTAATTGGTCCTCTTTATTTTATTTCTTATTTGGAATAATAGATTAGAATAATAGATTCTAATGCAATGTAATGAATAGTAGAACATAACATAATTTGGAGTGGTCGATAGAAGACGATGCTGTAAGGTTGCCTCCATGCTTGAGAGGAGACGGATGGAGCTTAATGGCAGGGTCTCAGTTAGTTACTCTCAGCGTCCAGTAAGCGTTCAGGTTTCGTTGTAAACTATGAAAAAACATAAATATACCCGATATATGTTCCCTCAGAGATAGAACAAATGATTAGATCTAAATTTCCCTTTAAATGGGTAGAGAAAACCTGGAAACACCTAGGGATATTGATACCAATAAATTTGACTAATCTGTTTAGTATTAATTATGTCTCATTGATAACTAAAATTAAAAAATCTTTTCAAGAATGGACTACTATTATGGTTACATTTTTAGAAAAGTTGAAGTCATTTATTTTGCCCAAGTTTTTATTCTTATTTCAGAATTTACCTATCCCAATAAGAGAGAATTAGACCACTGGCAAGCGTTGCAAAACTCATTTTTGTGGAACAAGAAGAGAACAAGAATTTCTTCTATCTCTATAGACCAGCTAAACAGGGAGGATTAGGATTGCCAATACTTTGAAATTATTATTATGCTGCGCAGTTAAAATGCATACTTTTATATTCTCCCCCAATTCAGAATAAGGCATGGGTCAGAATTGAAAGCTGTGGTCTTTGGCAGGCTCATCTCCACGAAAGTCTATGGTGTACCAAATAAGAAAGGAAATGGGAAACCTATTATAGCCCCTTCTTAAAACACACCTTAAATCTTTGGGATAAATTTAGGAAATTTTTAACTCCACCTTCTTCCCCAGTTATGGCATTTCTGGGACAATCCTGGTTTGAGCCGGGACACCCTATAGAAGCCTTTTCAATCTGGAGGAAACATTATAGGCTGACAGATATTAGTACCAATGATAAATTGGATAAGAAAACCTGTGGTACCAACCAATGTTCCCTCTAAGCTGTGGAGTCTCATGAGCAATTATTCTGTTTTGTGAGCTGCTGGCATTAAAGCTGTGAGCAAGCAATTTGACTACTTCATAAAGTAGTTGGCTCTGGAGCCATCCTCCCTGAGCTAAGACAAAAATGTGTGAGCCAGAGGCTAAAAAACTGTGAGCTAGCTCACACTAATTCACCTTAGAGGGAACACTGGTACCAATACTACCAACTACATAGTGTACTAGCTACTTTGTTACCATATATGCTTAAGAATCATTCTTTAAATGCTTTTGAAGCCCTATTAAAAGATGGTAATTTTGATGTAAAAGGTGTAATCCCAATTATTTATAAGTTATTGTGTCAGAATCTATGGTCACAGTCTACTTCGATTCAAGACCAATGGAGAAAAGAATGCCAGATACAACTAACTGAACAACATTGGGATTCAATCTGGAACACTCCCTTGCTTAAATCTAGATCTACAGCTATCTGTTGGCAACAATATAAACTAATTACCAGGTGCTATCTAACACCATATAAGCTGTATAAACGCAAACTAAGAACTAATTTGGAATGCTGGGAGAGATGTGGTGAAACTGAAACGTTTCTCCACTGTTGGTGGGGTTGCAAAGTAGTGTATGCATATTGGGAAAATATTATAAAAAAAATTGAAGACATAACAGGAATTTTAATTCCAAATACACCTGAGTCTATTTTACTGAATCTGTGGCCAGAGTTAAATACACCAGAGTCGAGGAAGGATTTATTAACCCATCTCTTATTAGCTGGTAAAATAATATTGGCACAACAATCGAATACTAAGAATATACCGACTTTGGCACAGTGGTATGATAAAATATGGGACTTGGTGGTCCAGAATAAGGTAGTCTCACAATTAATACAAGTTGAGAATCCTAATAGGAAAAATATGTTTATAGAGACATGGTATGCTTTTTTTGAGTATATGAATCAAACCACCTGCCAGAACTCCTCAATACCTAAGAAATACTTAGATTTTGTGTTTGTTTAGTTATAGCTTGTTTATAGATAACAACAAAAACTGTCATTATTTGGGGAGATAATTGATTCTGTATTGATGTAGCATGTGTATTGTTTTATACGTTAAATAAAATTATTTCTAAAAAATTACTCTCAGCATCCCTCAATTAAGGATACATCAATCTCCACTTTAGACATTTATTTCCTTCACTATGTTTCCCCCCAGAAACTGAACTCAAACCAATGGTAATTATATAAACTAAGCCTGTTATTCATGAGTCTGTCAAATATCTTCATTATGCTGTATGCTAATTTACTGCTCACTCTCTACTTATAAGGGAGCTGCGGTGGCTCAAGTGGTTAAGACACTGAACTGCAGGCTGTGGAAGGTCGGTAGTTCAGCAGTTCGAGACCTGAGTGCCACATGACGGAGTGAGCACCCGTCTCTAGTTCCAGCTCCTGCCAACCTAGCAGTTTGAAAGCAAGAAATTGCAAGTAGATAAATAGGGACCACTTCAGTGGGAAGGTAACAGCGTTCCGTGCACCTTGGTGTTTAGTCATGCCGGCCAAATGACCGCGGAAATGTCTTCGGACAGCGCTGGCTCTTCGGCTTTGAAACGGAGATGAGTACCGCAACCCTAGAGTCGAATTCGACTGGCTTTCGAGCAAGGGAACCTTTATCTTTACTCTACTTATATGTATGGACTGGTACTTTCCATTGTATCTGAAGAAGTGTGCATGCACACAAAAACTTATACCTTGAATAAAACTTTGTTGGTTTTAAAGGTGCCCCTGGACAAAGACTTTGTACTGGTACTTGAATATTCAGTCTAAGTATCTAAGCAAGAGTTAACTTTACTTAGACACATAACCCCTAATTAGAGGCTTATGACCTCTTAGCACAATATCATCAACTAATACCTGTAACATTTTTGACTATATGATCAAGGGAGTCGCAGTGCCAAAAAGGAAGGGAATCGGAACACCCTGGCCCAGATTGTCTCCAGAACGTGCTATTTGTAATGCAAGTGACCGCTGACTCACTAGAAGCCAGAAAGGGGGAGGGGCAGCACAAACGGAGAGTGGGGAGTGTACCCCCTCCTTTACAAAACAAACCTTCAGACAAGTTTGCCAGTCAAGAGGTCTTCTTGAGAGGATGATGTCAACAGAATAATACTGCAGATTAAAAGTTGAAGCCTGGGTCCATATTCTATCAATACATACCTGGCTAAAGGGGTATCTCAATCCACAAGGTTTACTCCCTCTGATACTCTGCGACAATTTCCAATCAAATTGGTCTAAGTCTGTTCAGAGCTATCTGCTGAAAATAGGTTTTTCCCCCCAGGTGCTCTTATCTACACCAGTTTGCACCCCCCAGTTTGGTGTAGTGGTTAAGTGCGCGGACTCTAATCTGGGAGAACCGGGTTTGATTCTCCACTCCTCCACTTGCACCTGGCTGGATGACCTTGGGCAAGCCATAGCTCTGGCACAGCTGTTCTTGAAAAAGAGCAGTTTCTGTCAATAGTTCTCTCAGCCCTGCCTACCTCACAGGGTGTCTCTTGTGGGGAGGGGAAGGGAAAGGAGTTTGTAAGCCGCTCTGAGACTCCTCTGGGTAGTGAAGGGCGGGGTATAAATCCAATCTCTTCTCTTCTTCTTCTTCATCTTTTGGAACAGACCAAGCAAAAATATTAGTTAAGCAGAGAATTGAGGCTATAGAACGCCAAACTGATCTTTCCAGCATACAAAACATTAAGATGAGGGCAATTATCAAAAATACTGTGGGTCCAGCCAACTATTTAACCTCTCTTGAAGTAAAAGGGTTTAGAGGAGCCTTCACTCTGGCGAGGTGCTCTGCCCTCCCTTCTGCTGTACTTGAAGGAAAATACAAGAATACTCCTTTCTCAGAAAGGCTTTGTACCTGCCCACTAAGGGAGGTTGAGACCACAGAGAACATGTTTTTTAGATGTCCGTATTATAAGGTGGCACGTAATAAAATCACTCCGCTGACTGAACAAATTCCGGGTCTTTCCGAAAAAGCTAGACTCGAGTTTCTTCTATCTGATAGAAACCCCAAAATTACCCACCAAGTAGCCAGTTTCTGTATGGTGATACTCAGATCACGGAAACTCTAAGGTAGCTAGTTAGATATAGTTGTTTGATATTAAATTTTAATTTGCTTTTAATGTTTCACTGATATATCTTGGAATATTGTACTTCCTTTTGTATGACTGGTCTAAGGACTGTAGAAATAAATTGATTGATAATACTGCAGAGGAGGCAAAAGTTGCAGTTGCATATTGTGATGGGTAAAAAGAGCTAGGCAGTTGGTGAGGAAAGCAAGCCAGGGTGGGCCCATGGGAATGAAGAAGAGAACATCAGGACTGTTATGGGAGAAAACTGAATCGTGGAAAAACCTAACTTGCAGCAGACTCTTCAACTCATAATCATCTACAACCCCACAGCAAA
Source organism: Gekko japonicus (assembly GCF_001447785.1). Lineage (NCBI taxonomy): Eukaryota > Metazoa > Chordata > Lepidosauria > Squamata > Gekkonidae > Gekko > Gekko japonicus. The sequence continues at coordinate 249,507 of NW_015168685.1, forward strand.
CATTTCCTTTCAGCTTTTTAATGTTTTCCTTATCCTCGGGATCATGGGCAGCCAGATTTGCTTTCTTCACAAACTTCTTCCCACAGGATACACACTGAAAACGGTTCTCCTGTGTGTGGAATCTCTCACACTGCAGAAGGTCTGTCCTCTTTCTGGAACCTTCCCTCTCATCTCAGCATTTAGATGGTTTCTCTCCTGTGTGGATTTTATGGTGACCTATGAGGCCCGAACTATTAATAAAGCTTTTGCCACACTCCATGCATTTAAACGGTTTCTCTCCAGTGTGAACTTTTTCATGTACCGGCAAGTTTGCCCTGACACGGAACCGTTTCCCACAATCCAGACACTGGTATGGCTTCTCTCCTGTGTGTATTCTTTGATGACACTGTTGATATGCCTTTGTGGAAAAACTTTTCCCACACGCTAAGCACTTATAGGGAGTGTCCCCTGTGTGGATCTTCTGATGTCTCAGCAAGCGCAAAGGATCGTTGAAGCTTCTCCCACACTCTGAACACTCATGGGTTTCCTTTCCTGGATGGAATTTCAAATGCTCAGAGAGACGCAATTTCTGTCTGAATCTCTTCCCACAGAGTGAGCACTTGAATGGCTTCTCTCCTGTGTGGACTCTCATATGTTGAACGAGGCTTGGCTTTTGGCTGAAGCTCTTCTCACACTCTGAGCAAGAGTATGGTTTCTCTCCTGTGTGGATTCTCTCATGTTGAATAAGTTTAGGTTTTGTTATAAATCTTTTCCCACATTCTAGACAACCGTACTGTTTCTCTTTGTGCATTTTCTCGTGCTGAGTAAGCACGCGTTTTGTTGTAAATCCTTTCCCACATTCTAGACAGTTGTACGGGCTCTCTCCTGTGTGTTTACTTTTATGACGTTGAAGGGCTGAAATTTGGCCGAAACTTTCCCCACAGTCGGAGCACTGATATTGATGCATTCTCTGCTCGTGTTTCATATGGGTATATTTATGACGGAAACGTTTCCCACATTCTAGGCACTCATACGGTTTGTCTCCTCGGTGGGTTCTCTTATGGCATACAAAGGCTGAGCTGCTCGAAAAGCTTTTCCCACACTCTGTGCACTGATAAGGTTTCTCACCAGTGTGAATTCTCCTGTGCACTCTGAGGTCTGCTTTGTTTCTGACGCTTTTCCCACAGTCTGAACACTTATGCAGTTTCTCCCCTCCATGGATTTTCTTGTGCCTATTGAAGTTTGACAGGCAATTGAAGCTTCTCCCACAGTCTGAGCATTTATACGGTTTGTCTCCTGTGTGGATTCTCTCATGAACAGCAAGGTGCTCTTTCTCTCTGAAGGCCTTTCCACAGTGCGAGCATTTGAAAGGTCTCACTTGTGTGTGGGTCTTCCTGTGTCTAATGAGATGACCTTTGTCACTGAACCTTTTCCCACATTCTGGACACGGATACGGTTTTTCTCCAGTGTGGACATTTTTGTGTTTCTTGAGGGTTGAAGCAGCTTTGAAACTTTTCCCACAATCAGAACATTTATAGGGTCTTTCTTCCGTGTGCAGCCTCTCATGTGGGAAAAGGTTTGATGTGCAGCTGAAACTTTTCCCGCAGACTGAGCATGCGTACGGTTTCACTCCTCTGTGAATTCGCATGTGTATAACTAGTGGACCGCGGTGCTTGAAGCTTCTCCCACACTCTGAGCACTGGAACGGTTTTGCTGCTGCAGGGGTTGTTTTGCTGGTGTTAAGGGTGGGGTTTCTGGCCTGATCTTTGAGAGGTTTGCCTGTCCCATTCGTGTGACTCCTCTCTTGCACTCTAACTTTGTAAAGGCCCTTGTGACTTTCCACAAAAGGGCTGTCTTTCTTCTGAGAACAATTCTGTTGGTACTTCCTTGGCCCTCCGTGAGTCACATGTTGTCTCCCTTCCGCCTGATCCTGGAAAGTTCCCTCTTTCATCCATTGCAGTGCTGTCCCTTTTGGAGTCACCGTTTGTGCATTTTCTGCTTGCAGAGATTTCTCCTTCTCTTTTTCTTGCTCAGCGCCTGTTTGAGAGAAAAGGAAGAACACAGTCACACTTCTTCTTTTCTTCCCTTCAGAAAGTAGGAGCTAGGAACCAGATTTATACATCACAAGCGGGGAATCCACAAGGACTTCCGGGGTCACTTCACATCCCACTGTATCCCGTCCTCCCTTTATTTCTTCTTTCCCTCCTCCAAGCAGCCCCCATATCCTCTTCCCTTTCCTAGCTTTCTTCTCTCCTTCCCACTTCCCAACTTACCTTTCTTCTTCTTCTTCTTTTTTTTTGGGGGGGTATTTTTTGCATTTGTGTGTGCACGTGCACACACCCATGCCTGAAAGTCACGGCAACTTCTGGTGATGTTCAGAGAAGTGGCTTGATAGCCTGCCTCTGCCTCCCAACCCTGGTATTCTCTGGAGGTCTCCCATCCCAATACGTGCCCAGCGAGCTTCCATGGCACAAGTGAGGATTCAAACCTGGGTCTCCCAGATACCAGTCCAACACCCTTAACCACTACACCATCCTGGCCCAAGCCTCAAGAGTCACAGCCCACCCTGTTTTCCTTTTTTTTTTAGGCACATAAGTAACGCTGCATATAAATAATGCGATACCTTTTACAAAACTTTTTTTAAAAGTCCATGTATTTGCTGAGCAATATCCGAGCACTTCTGCCAATCCCCTCCTCTTTTCTATTTTTTTTATAAGTTTATTTGTACGTTTTCTATTACATAAAATAACAGAGTAATACATAAACATTTGTTGGAAGTACAAATGGAAGATCGTCTAACAGTTTTTCCCACCCAGTTATAAACTTTCTGCCATCTATTTTGAAAAGTTGTTTCATCTTTTCCTGAAAGAGTCGTATTCAGCTTATCAAATTCAGCTATTTCAATAATTTTATCCCTTAGCTCTTCTTTATTGGGTATCGTATCCCTTTTCCATTGTTTTGCGATTAATATTCTCGACATGATAAGTATATACAGTATGATTATTAAATCATCTCATTTAATGCCATCCGGTGTGATATTGAGTAAAAAGATTTCTGGTTTCAGCTGCAATTTAACCTTTGCAGTTTTTTCTTACTTTTTTGGTAATCTTCCAGAATTTAGCAATTTTTTCACAGTTCCACCAAACATGATAATATGTTCCAACATTGTTTTTACATCTCCCAACATATCTCGGAGCTATTTTTATAATACTTAGCGAGTTTGTCTGGAGTCCAATGCCATCTATAGAACATCTTGCAGATATTTTCTTTATAAGACACAGCTCTTAATAGTTTCATAGATTCCCAGGTTTTGGACCATTCATCTAAAGATATATTATACCCTATATCTTGCATCCATTTAATCATATTTAGTTTTACTGTTTCTTCTTGTATATAATCTTTGTATGAGCTTATCTGATGATGAAAGCCATAATATATCTAACTGGTTTTGGAATTAATAAAATTTAATGTTTTATCTTTAGTAAATCTGGATTTTAATTGAATTTTTTCCCAATTAGTGAGATTTATATTTTTTGTTTCAAGTATTTCAAATGGTTAATAGCATTTCATATGTCAGTTTTTTACTATTGTCTAATAATGCTGGCATTATAAAAGCCTCTAGTGGGGAAATCTATTTCGGAATTTTATTGTAAAATCTGTTTTTAATTTTTTTCCAAATTTTTATTCAGGGGCCTCTTATTATGTGATTTTGGAAGTTTTGTTGTGGTTTATCTAAGTTATACCATATGTGTGCATGCCAACCCATGGGTAGGTCATGCCCTTCTAACTGTAGGAGTCTTTCATCTTCCAGAGTTATCCAGTCTCTTATCCAGCCCATTGCTGCAGCTTGGTAGTATAATCCCCAGTCAGGTAGAGCTAGTCCACCTCTCTCTTTCTTATCTATAAGAAGTTTTCTATTGATTCGTGGATCCCCTCCTCTTTTCTAAAAGGCAGGAGATTCTCTTTCGGTATGCTAATTCCCACAAAGGGCTCCCCCCCCCCACCACCGCCACAGTCATCAACAAATGAAAAGAATAACTGACTAGCATTTCACCAAAATTTCGCAATCACTGCTGTTTTCCCTTCAGACACAAGAAGCTGCTTGTGCTGACAGGGTCCTGCACAGGAAACACCATTGTAAAAACCTTAAAATAAAGGGGGGAGGGCGGAGTTCTCCTGCCTCCAGCAGGAAAGTGGAAACCCCTTAGGCTGAACATATCCTATCCTCTGGCCCTGAAGGAGACGGGACACAGAAGAAGTCCCTCATTTCACAAAACAGCAAATGAGTTTCTGACAGACACAGGAGAAAGACTTCCAAGGCCCAGCTTCGGAAGGATGTATGGTCTGAAACAATTTCAGAATCGCCAAGAAAGCAAATGAAATCAAAACCAAAATCCCTACCGCCTACTGTCTATACTGTATGTCGCCTTTCCTCAGAGGAAATGTCTCTGAATGGTGGAGCATTCTCTCTAGAATGGTAACAGCCCAAAACACAGGAGAAAAGCCACACTGGGCCACCCTGCCAGAATTAATCCCTTTGGAACAAAGGACAATCCGGTTTTGGGACAGAGACCAATTACCTGTCATAGAAGAAGAGAGCCACTGCCAGATGATCGATGGAGGTGGGACTATACTTTACAGGGCTCTGAATGGCAACAGTAGCCTGTCTCCTTGGTTACATCAGCTCCCCACTTTGAGAAAGGAGGCTGGCTTAGGTCGAATTCTACTGACCAGCAATCTGTTGTCTCCCTTATATCTCCCTGGCCTTCAATGGGAAGGGAGTCCACAGGTTGGGTTAGGGGTTAAGGACTCCTCTGACGTCTTGCTGCTGCAAGGAACTCTGCACATGCTCTGAGTTACCTGCTACGGCCTAGGTAGCACTGCGGTTGCTGTTGCCGTCAACTCACAGCTGACTTATGGTGACTCTGTGGGGCTTTCAAGGCAAGAGATGTTCAGAGGTGGCTTGCCATGGCCTGCCTCTGCACGGTGCCCCTGGCCTCCCTTGGCGGCCTCCCATTCGGATACTAGCCAAGGCCGACCCTGCTTAGCTTCTGAGATCTGCTACTCTAGGAGTTCTCCCACTATCCACGTCCCACCCTTCTGCCAAAGAACTCTTCCCCGCTCACCGTCTTTGGGGGAGGACTCCTGCCCCCGTGCGGTGCCTGCCTTCGGCCTCCCGTTCCCGTGACTTCTCCCTCTTTGGTCTGTCGGTTCACTAAAATCCCTGGTGTTCTCCTTGTGAGAAGAGGTTTCAGCCCCTTTCTTTCCAGGGCGCTTTCCCTGAGGTCTCTCTGGCCCATGGGGTATTCCAGGATTTCCTCCTCTCTCTCGATGTCCGGAAAGGCTCTTCTGGGCTCTGTGCAATACTCTTGTCTTGTCTTTGTTTGGTGGGTGGGGCTCCCCTTTCCTCTCATTCGGGTGGCCACTACCTGTGGGAACAAACCGGAAGACTGAGAACGAATCCTGCCTTCTGCCAGGAAGGGAGAATGTGATGAGGACGGCAGCCAGTTTGGTGTAGTGGTTAAGTGTGTGGACTCTAATCTGGGAGAACCGGGTTTGATTCCCCACTCCTCCACTTGCAGCTGCTGGATGACCTTGGGCCAGTCATAGTTCTGACAAGAGCTGTCCTTGAAAAGGACAAAAGAAAGTTGCTACATGTTTTCAACAAAAAACACCCTGGTGACCTGCATGATTTGGTAATATCATATGATATACAGTTTGTAGGAAATGAATGATCCTTGCTTCCCATTCTCCAGATAATGCTGAATGAGTTTTATAAGATTTAAAGGAGGAGTCCCCAAATGGTTTGAGCCTCTGGATGCCTTTGGAATTCTGAGAGTGGGTGGTGAGTGCCACCCCAAAATGGCTGCCACAGGAGGAGGAGCCAAACCCCCAAGGTTTGGGGAATAAAAGAAAACCAAGAGAAGTTCAGAAGGCAGATGGATGACTTTATTAAAATATTATTAAAATATTACAGCACATCTGACTGGCACATTTCACATAAGGACTAGAACCTCCTCCCCCCCCCCCCATCAGCTCTGCTACTGTGTTTTTCGTAGTGGTTAGGAGTGCTGGAGAGCCAGTTAGGTGTAGTATAGTGGTTAGGAACGTGGACTCTAATCTGGGAGAACCAGGTTTGATTCCCCACTCCTCCACATGCAGCTGCTAGTGTGACCTTGGGTCAGTCCCAGTTCTGTCAGAGCTGTTCTCTCAGGAGCAGTTCTCGAGAGAGCTCTCTCAGTCCCACCTACCTCACAGGGTGTCTGTTGTGGGGAGGGGAAGGGAAAGGAGATTGTAAGCCACTCTGAGACTCCTTCGGGTAGTGAAGGGCAGGGTATAAATCCAATCTCTTCTACTTCTTTAATAGTCTAACACAGAACAGTATTGCTAGGGATGGTCTTAAAAGCACAGAGAAATGTGATGTAGAAATCTTTCCTTTCCAAATTCTCCGTGTGTCAGGTACTGGGAGAGGTGCAGCATCCCAACCCGGTAGGGCTGGGAGCTCTGGATTGTGAAGTACCTGGAGATTTTGGGGGTGGAGCCTGAGGAGGGTGGGGTTTGGGGAGGGAAGGGACCTCGGAGGGGGACAATGCAACAGAGTCCACCTTCCAGAGCAGCCATTTTCTACAGGGAAATAGACCTCTGTGACCTGGAGATCAGCTTGGAGACTGGCAGTGGAATCCTTGCTGACAGGAAAACGGCAGGCTCAGTACTTAAGACAGAAGACACAAATTCCTAATCTTGAAAAAGCAAGATGCTGTCTTTCTCAAAAAATTGGCTTAATTATCCAAGCAAACCTGGCCCACAGTCACACAGGAAATTTCACAGGAAACCTTCCAGCCATTTCATACTCCCAGGTGTGTGTGTGTGGGGCCTGCTGGGCCACACCAACATTGGCAAGGGAAGCCTCAGCCAGACTTCTTACCTGAGCTGCAGTCTGAAGGCAGCTGCCTCTCTGCAGTCTCTGGTGGATCAGGTAGCCAAAGCCCCTCCCCTCCTTCAAGGCGGCAGATCAGGGCTGGCTTTGGAAAAGCATTTGTGACTGGAAAGGAAACAGAGGGAGGGTCAGGAACACAGCTTTAAATCTGTCACATGCCAGGGGAACCGGTTGGCGAAGCCAGAGTAGATTTTCACCTGTCCATCGAAGAGGGAAAGCGGTTGCAGACAGGGCATAGAAATTTTTAGGCAGCGGCCTAGAGCAGCCCCTTAAGATGAGGCGCCCCGCTGGCCTGCCGCCCCTCCCCTCCCTCGCCTAAACAGGGTAGTAAATCGCTGGCCGCCACCCACCTTTCCGGGAGCAGGGAGCAACCTGAGGGACTTCTGCATGCAATACAGGTCTTCTAAATTTCAGCTATAACTGACTTTTACAGCTGAAGCTGGGGCAGAACATTTTTTACATTTGCTGTGGTGACACTCCTAGAACTCTGCCCCAGACAAACCTTCCCCAGTACTGGCTGTGGGGACTTTCTCAACACTTTCCCTAGCATTGCCACAAAACCGTACATGCTGCAGAGGATTTGGGGCCATGTCATTACTGTGAATCCAAGTCTGTCAGGGCACTGAGAAGAACAACTGGGTGACATCTCTGTCCCAGATTAACTGAGAGTGGGCCCTAAAATACACACAGAACTCCCCCCCCCCCGCAGCACAACACAGAAGGATAATCAGCAGTTGAGTGCAAGCTGACTCTCAGATAAATTTGTCTGCCTTTTGTGATCCCTTCACTAATAAACTTTCAAAGAACCGCAGAGGTGCCCAAAACAGTTCGAAGGCCCTGTTCTTAAAGAAAAGGCAGCCAGTAAATCAGAAGTTTTACTTCTTTTTATTTACTTCATTTATACCCTTCCTTTCCCCTCCCAAAGGGGACCTAAAGCAGCTGACATCATTCTCCTCTCTTCCATTTTATCTTCACACCCACCCTGTGAGGAAGGTTAGGAGTACATGACTGGCCTGGCAAGCTTCCATGGCAGAGCAGGGATTCAAACCTGGGGACTCCAGAGTCCAGTCCAACCCTCTATCCACCGCCCCACACTGGAGAGATGACCAAGATGGGGATGGAGTAACAGCACTGACCAGGGCCTCTCCCACAATTTTTGGTTGTCTTCTTTGTCTGAATAATCAGAATGCTCAGAACTTGCCAAGCCTTCACAGACAGTTGTTTAGAGGTTCCAGCTAGCCGAGGGAGGTTTCTTTGGCCTTGAAGTAACATTGAAAAATACAGATACGACTTGGCAGGCTGAGATAATCTCAGCATCTCAGCATTTTAGCGTTCATGGGCCAAGAGTGAGACATTGGTTTTAGACAGGGAGAGTCTCTCTATTAGTTTCCCTCATTACTTTTACTTAGTTTCCCACACAGGCTCACCGTAAAATTTGATATTTCACGGTACAGCAATGAACACTAAAGTTTCTGTTGGGTTTTGATGTTTGAGGAGCGGCCATGGCTGAGAGACACAGAGCCCACGCCTTGCACCCAAAGGGTCTCAGTTCAGTCCCCTGGAATCAAGTAGCGGTTGCTAGGAAAGGCCTTTTTCTGCCTAATAAAATAATTAGATTGATAGTCTGATTCTATCAGGGTTGCCAGCTCCGTGTTTGGAAATACCTGGAGATTTGGGGGGGTGGAAGCGGAGGAGGGCAGGGTTCGGGGAGGGAAGGGGAGGGACTTCAATTGGATATTTTGCCACCTTCCAAAGCGGCCATTTCCCCCAGGTGAACTGATCTTTCTTGTCCGGAGATCAGTTGTAACAGTGGGAGAGCTCCAGGTCCACAAGGTTACCAACCCCAGATTCTATAGAAGGCAACTTCCTAGGAGAAAGTTTTCCTCTGTCAGGAACCACCACCTGCTAATTAGACGACGGGGAAACAAAAGGAGATTAAACTCGGTGGAATCCAAAGGCCCAGGAAATAAGCAGGCCGCGACCCTTACCCAGGGAGGCCACGGTGCTGTAGTTTTCCCGCATGACCTCCTTATAGAGGGCTCTTTGCTCTGGATCCAGCAGGGCCCACTCAGCCACAGTGAAATACACGACCACATCTTCAAAAGTCACAGGGTCCTGAAAAACAGAGAATGATCATTCATCGTTGCCCCCGGCATCATCTCAGAAAAACAGAATGAGGGTTGCCAGCCTCCAGGAATCACCTGGAGATTACACCACTACTATAACTGATCTCCAGACAATCAAGATCAGCTCCGCTGGAGAAAACGACTGCTTTGGAGGGTGGATTCTGTGGCATTATATCCTGCTGAGGTCTCTCCCTTCCCCAAACCCCGCCCCTCCAGGTATGTGCAGAAAATACCCGGCCTGCAGCCAAAGGAGGCTGGAGAGTCTTGGGACTTCTTTGTTTAGAAAGAAAGGCTAAGAGAGGACATGACAGAGGTTTAGAAAATGATGCAAGGGGTGGAGAAAGTGGACGGAGGGAGCTTTTTCTCCTTCTCCCATAATACCAGAACTCGGGGGCACCCAATGGAGTTGACAGGTAACCGGTACAGGGCAGACAGAAGCAAACACTCCTTTAGTCAGTGAGTAATTAAACTGTAGATGGACCACTGGTCTGATCCAGCAGGGGGTTTCTTGTGGTCTTCCATAATACGGGGCGTATGACTGAGGAAGAAGGATTGCGGCAGAATTTAAAGTCCTTTCTTAGACAGCCAGTAAAGGGAACCTTCATATCCAGAGGCGGCAAACCCCTGAAGCCCAGGGCCAGGAGGCAGCATCAGGGATAGGCCTCAGCCTCTGTGCCCTTGTTGTTTGTTCGGCCTTCCAGGGCAACTGGTTGGCTGCTGTGTGAAACAGAAGGCTGGGCTAGACAGACCAATGATCCAGCAGGGCACTTCAGGTGGTCTTCCGTAATATGGGACGGAGAACTGAGGAAGAGGGATTGTGGCAGAATTTAAAGTCCTTTCTTAGACAGCCAGTAAAGAGAACCTTCATATCCAGAGGCGGCAAACCCGAAGCCCAGGGCTAGGAGGCAGCATCAGGGATAGCCCACAGCCTCTGTGTCCTTGTTGTTTGTGAGAGAAAGCAAGTTTGCTGTAGTGGTTATGAGTGCAGACTCTAATCTGGGAGAACTAGGTTTGATTCCCCACTCCTCCACATGCAGCTGCTGGTAGGACCTGGGGTCAGCCACACGTTCTTTCAGAGCTGTTCTCTCAGGAGCTGTCCTCAAAAGAGCTCTCTCAGCCCCACCTACCTCACCAGGTGTTTGTTGTGGGGAGGGGAAGGGAAAGGAGATTGTAAACTGCTCTGAGACTCCTTCAGGTAGTGAAGGGTGGGGTATAAATCCAATCTCTTCTTCTCTTCTTGTTCAGCCCTCCAGGGCAACTGGTTGGCCGCTGTGTGAAACAGAAGGCTGGGCTAGATAGACCACTGATCTGATCCAGCAGGGCCCTTCTTAGGGTCTCATGTAAAACAGGAAGCATGACTGAGGAAGAGGGATTGTGGGGAAATTTTTAAGGTGGGGGAATATGACTGATATCTCCCCACACACACACACAGGCCCCATGTCAGCAGCATACCCTGAGGTGGAGCAGCTGCACTCCTGGCACGGCCAACCGCCACTAACCCACCCTCTCCTGGCCTCCTGTTCCCGTGCCCTTCTCTCACCCCCTCACTTGCACATGCTCTGCCACCTGTGCCGCCCACATGTGGATGTGGGCGGCTGTGAGCACAGGTGGTGGAATGGCTCAAGAGAGATCGGGGGAAGGGTGGACAGAAAAATGGGGACACGTTTGGTTGGTAGGTACTAGTGATGGGGAAATTAGCAAAGCCAACACCATTTTGTGTGCCTGTTTTCCACATTTTTGTGACCGAATGAACCCTGCTACCATGTTCTTGCTGTTTTTCAAAATAAGCTAAGCACAGGGCCAATTCTAACCCATTTCTAACCATCTGTGTAAGTGGTAAATGAGGGAGTGGGCTAACAACCCTAACCACATAAGGAATAGTTGCAGGGGCTTCTTTTTAGTGGCTATTCCTGTAGTCAAAACGAGGAAAAGTAGACATGTTAATATGCGATAGGTTCATTACTGCCAGCTTGTAATGATGACATACATTATCCTATCAAAAGTTATGTTATGGTTGTGATCAGCGGAGAACTTATTTGCAGTGTCTAGATAGGGGCTCCCCTCTGTGGTTCAAACAACTTAAATTATTTTCTGATGAAGTCCATCGTTTCTCTTGAACCCCCTGACCAGGGAACCTGGTAAATTTCGCTGTCACTAGTGTGGAACTAGAAGAAGTAGGCCCCAAACTCTGGTTCAGAAAGTTGTACATGCAGCAGTAGGTGGGAGGGGTAAGTAAAGACAGAGGAAGGATGATGCTCGTTGTTTTAAAAATTATAAACTCTCAGTCCATCAGACACTGATAAGGTGTCTTCCTACAGACATGGCATTATTTTTCTTTTGACTAAGTAATCCGTAAACAGTTGCCTTTACAGTTTATTTATTTTATTTCTATCCTGCCCTCCCCGCCAAGGTAGGCTCAGATGGCGGGCATCAGATGGCGGGCATTATATCAGATGGCGGGCATTAGCAGCATCCTCAGGCAGCAGTTGAATTGGCTGTTAGCAATTGGGTTGAATTGGCTGTTAGCAATGATGTCAATATTAACATTGGGGCCAGGGCCTCAGTTTCTTGGGTGCAGCTGCCTAACTGAAGGCCTGGTGGAAGAGCTCTGACTTGCAGGCCCTGCCTGCCTTCAAGTAACCAGAACACGCTGTAACCATGACCAGTGTTCCCTCTAAGCTGAGTTAGTGTGAGCTAGCTCACGGTTTTTTAGCCTCCGGCTCACAGATTTTTGTCTCAGCTCAGGAAGGATGGCTCCAGTGCAAACTAATTTATGCAGCAGCCAAATTGCTCACTCACAACTTTAATGCCAGCAGCTCACAAAGTAGAATTTTTGCTCACAAGACTCCACAGCTTAGAGGGAACATTGACCATAACATGATTTTGATGGATGGAAGGAGTTCTCTGGCCTGCACGGTCTGAAGTCTCTCCCAGGAGGAGACGCATGCACGTCAACACAGTGCCTCCGTAATATAATTCCAGAACATTTTAACTATAATGAAAGATACTTAATACTATACATAATAACTACACAGCTAGGATACAATGGGCAAAATACTGGAAACAAGAGAATAACCCCAAACGAGATGAAGTAATAGAGAAATTGATGGGAGTAGCTGAAATGGATAAATTGAGTTTATTGTTACAGGGGGAAAATGAAGAAATATTTGTTAAACGATGGGCGGGAATGTATAAATGGTTAGAAAATAGATAAAAGACTCTAAGATGTATGTATATAAATGAAACAATGGTTATGTACACATAAAAATCAATAAACTTCCAAAAAAAAAAAAAAACATAGTGCCTCTGGCAGATGTGGTCCAACCACAAACACGAAGCTCAGTTTCTTCCAGCAGTGGGGTGGCACCAGTAGCATGGAGGGCTGAGGGAGGGGGGCCCTTTGGGTGAATGAATGAAATTTTATTACGGCATCCAGCCAGAGCAATCCGAACACTTCAGCAAGAGGCACCAAAATAAAATATTACGAACTATACAATATAAAAATATAGAATACATACAACAGATCCACTAAAAGACACACTAAAAAGGAGGGAATTGTGATTTTACAAGTTAAGCTGTCCATTTCGAATGCAACAGCATGCCACCCAAGATTTAGCCACAACCTTGGTAATAGAGTGATTTTCATCTGATAACAGTTTATGACAACACTCCGAGTCTGTCTGCCCAGGCACCTCTTCAATAAGAGGTTGAATTAATCTATCTCGAGCCTCATTGTACCACTTACATCTAAACATCCTGTGTTCAATAGTTTCTATCTCCCCAGACTCACATTTACAAAGTCTCTGTGCAAGGGGAACTGTTGAGTGGGTGCAGGGTTCAAACGATGCAAAGGACACAAGTCTGCAGGAACTGACTGACTGAATGAATCTCCTCTCACTCACCAGCTGTATTTATTGAAAATCTTTTCCTCCATTCCCTCCTTTCTTTCATACATTACATCATCCTGTCATGAGACATGAACTAAGGAATGTGTGGCCTTGAGAGAGGGGGAGTGGCAGAGATAACAGAGAGCTCACTGACGCAGTCCGTGTGGCCTTGAGAGAGGGGGAGTGGCAGAGATAACAGAGAGCTTACACACACACACACAGATTCCATCTTGGGCTCTCATTACCTATAAATATTTCAGTTCCCAATTTCCAGGCAGGAGAATAGTGAATTCTTCTGCACTGCTTTCCTACAGGGAACTCTTCTATATCTGCCCTCCAGCACTGCAGAGGGGAGAGTCTCACATCTAGGTAGTGTGAAGGCTTTCCTATATTTATTTACATCAAGGTGTGTTACATATGCCATCGGGACCGAACGATATCTAATTTGATTAGGCACTCTGAATTTAGGATATCTATCAAGATCCGCTTGTCTCTCTATAGCCATTATTCTCTGTTTGAGAGCTAATTTAGCCTGATCCCAGCTCATATGTAGCATCGCCTGAGGGGAGAATCCCAGTAATTGTAATTTATTGTGCACTGATTTCAACCATCTAGATTTTAAATTCTCCAATAATAACAAATGGACTAATCCCTCAGGTTGAAAATCCATTTTAAGCCAATAACGGACTGAGGCCAAAGTAATTTTGACTCCCCATCTTCAAGGTACTAGTTTCTAATCTTATGAGTGCATTCGGGACACATCGCAGGACCTGAAGGGTAGCTCTAAGAAATTTGGTTTGAACCCTCTCAAGAGGAGCAAAACTGGAAGAAGAGGGACCAACTAAAGTGCCAAAGAGCATTTGTGCAACTGCCTTTGCCTGAAAAGGTTTTTGGGCAGCTGGAGCAAAAAGACCCCTTTTGTATGTTAAAACGTAAGGATGTTATTGGCAGTTCTTACACCTTGCATCGCCACATACTGAATGTGGGCATTTTTGGCCCCTGAAGATTGAAGGACCATGCCTAAGTATTTAAAATAGGAGACCTGCTCAATGGAATGCCCGTTAATCGACCAGGTCCTTTTCTTTTGTCTAGTGCCAAAGGCCATAACCTTGGTCTTTTGGTAATTAATTTCAAATTCCTTTGGGTGCTTTCTGCCTGGGGCCTCTCTGCACTTGGATCCCAGCCTTGCCGCCACATCAAAAAACAAAACAAAGAAACCTCTGCACATCAAAAGCAAACTAGCCTGCTCCGCAAATATTCCCTTTGAACCAGCACAGTGTAGCAGTCGGGACTAGAAACTGGGAAATCCAGGCCTGAATCCCCACTTGGGCCATGGAAGCTTGCCGGGTGACCTTGGGCCTGTCACAACCTCCAGAGGCTCTCCAGGGTCTCAGGCTGAGGTCCTCCACATCACCTCATCGCCGGTCCTTTTAGCTGGAGATGCTTGGGATTGAACCTGGGACCTCCTGCATGCCAAGCAGAGGCTCTACCACCGAGCCACAGCCAAGGCCATCAGTCCAGCAAGAGCCATCCTCCCACTTGCGACATCTATACATTCAAGCCAGTCTTCAGTCCATTATAACTTAAGAATGGTTGATTCGGGGCTTAATTTAAACTTCCGTTTAAATTCGGGGCTTAATTTAAATGCCCGAATTCCCCTCCTGGAACACATGAAACAAGTTCCATACTGAAGGGGCGCTCCTGAGCATATGCAGAGCGCATTCTTCCGTCTCACTGCTCAGGAGTGACAGACACATCCCCGCCCACAGAGTTGCGGAGCAGGACCCCGCACCCAAGCAGAAAACGCCGCAAGGGGCACACGTGTAACGAGTTGTTGTTGTTCAGTCGCACAGTCGAGTCCGACTCTTCGCTACCCCATGGACCAGATCATGCCAGGCCATCCTGTCTTCCGCCGTCCTCTGAAGTTGGCTCAATTTCATGTTTGCATCTATGCTGTCCATCCGGTTTTCTTGGCAAGAATACTGGAGTGGGTTGCCATGTCCTTCTCCAGGGGATCACGCTTGGCCTGAGTTCTCTGCTGTGGCCTGTCCGTCTTGGGTGGCCCTCCACACATAGCCCACAGCCTCATGGAACCACGCAAGCCCCCTCGCCAGGACAAGGCAGTGATCCATGAGGGGGTTAGGAGACGAGTTAGGAGAGCACAACGTCTGAGTCCCTGGGCACCTTTAAGACCAACACCAAAGCTTAATTCTGAGTGTGCGCTTCCCTGCGGATCCAGATACACCGAAACAGAGTTCCAGAAATTTGGGGGGGGGGGGTGTACTCGGAAAGGCTAGCTAGAGTCAAGATGCCCAAGGAACTGTGCGATAAGCAGAGCTAGGACTGGATGGAAGGGGTTGGTAAGAGAGAAGAAGGGCCCCGCCGAAGGAGGGGGGTGAAAAACACTCACCGAGCGCCGACGGGGCATGGGACGGCGCGCCTCCTCCCTCCTTTCCCAAACCGAGGTCTCTGGCGCCCGGGTTTTGGCCGGGAGACCGCCCCAACCGGCTGCCTTGCCCCGTCCGGCTCCCGCCCTGCAGCTCCGAGAGGCGTCCCGGAAGCGGCGACCCCACCGCGCGGCGACCCTCTCTTCCCGCCTCGCCAAAAAGACTTGCCCGGGGGAGATGGCCTCGAACTAGCCAGAGCCGCAGGCGAAGGGTGGGGGGTGGGGAAGTGGCCTGCACCGCTCCGGACAAAGCAGGGGAGGGGCGCGCACGCATATTTTCTCTGGAGGGAGGGGTCGACGGTTGGGGGGCCTTCCCCTGCGGGAATGGAGGGGGCCTCGTCTCGGGAAGAGAAAAAGCCGCGCAGGATCCGGTGGCTTTAGGGCGCTGCACGGTGCCTCCAACGTCGAGGGCTGGCTGGATTGCAGACGCGCAGCCTTCTGAATGGCGTTGTTTTGCCATTCCGGAGGAGGCTCTTCCTGAAATTCCGAGAGGCAAAGCAAGGATGCAAACTGGGTAAATCCAGCTGTCCTTCAAAACGGCACCGGGTTCGGAAAGAACTTGAGCGTAGAAGCACTCCTTACAGAAATGCATGAAGAAACTGTCAACTTGACAGGTAGGGTTGCCACTGCCTCCAGGTGGGGCCTGGGGATCTCTCGCTTTTACAACTGATCTTTAGCTGACAGAGATCAGCTCCCCTAGAGAAAATGAAGGGTGGACTCTAAGGCTGATGTAACCCACTAAGGTCCTAACATCTGTAGGGAGAGTGGGCAGGTTCAGTCAGTTTTGATAGCGAAACTCCCACCTATGGTTATTAAGAATATGTAACTGCTGTTACTACACATGTACTTAAAAACAGACATAAAAGAGGCAATACAACCAATGCACTTTAACATTTAAAATAAACTCTTTATATAAACAAAGCATGGAGGTTTTCATATACTTGTAAATCCTCATTCACTTTTGGTTGGTTGCTATTACTTCATAGCAATGAATCTTCAGGATATTACTGAGTACAGATATCTTCAGCATCCACAAGGATGCACAGAACAGAAAAAATACTAAGCACATAAATAATACATATATTGTAGGTCCATATGTTGTAAGCTCACAGATACTGGAACAGCATATGAGGTTTCCAGGCTGTACTTGGGATGCTGCAGCTCTTCTCAGTTGACTCCAGGATTTACCTGCAATAATTCAAGGCAGACCTTAACACAGCAAAGTCTATATAGGCCTCTCCCCAAGATGTTGCCTCTTTCTGGGCCAGGCTGAACTGCTGGCTGCTGGGAATACCCAGCCTCCTTTAGGGAAGGCTACAAGCACTGAGCATGCTCATTAACTAAGTATAGGAGGGGGGAAAGGGAGTTAATTGCCACACCACCTATTGGCAAAAGCAGGTGTGCATTATCCCTGTATGCTGTTAACAGCTACAAAACTGCATGGGTTACACTGAGACCCCCTCCCCTCCCCAAACCCCCTCTCCTGGCTCCACCTCCAAAGTCTCCAGGTATTTTCCAACACGGACCTCGCAAGCCTTTGTCTTTGAAGCTGGGTAATATGGTTTGTCTTTGAAGCTGGGTAATATGGAAGCTGGGCAAACTTCAGAGGACAGCGGAAGACAGGAGGGCCTGGCGGGAACTGGTCCATGGGGTCGCGAAGAGTCGGACTCGACTGTGCGACTGAACAACAACAAATATGGTTGAAGGTTGGTAATATGGCAACTTGGCTAGTTTAGTCAGAATAGAAAGGAGGACCTGGTGTTGTGTAAACAGCAACTTGACAATAATACTTTTTTTGCATCTAGAGAAGTGCTCCAAGAGAGCCCTGGTTCAGGTCCTTTGGGCTGGGTGGTTAGTTCCAGGGCAAGCAGTTACCTGTTGCAGCTTCAGCTGCGGTGATCCTGCATAGGATGATGTTACCTCTCAAACAATGCTCCCTCTAAGAGCTGTGGAGTCTTGTGAGCAAAAATTCTACTTTATGAGCTACTGGAATTAAAGTTGTGAGCAATTTGGCTACTGCATGAATTAGTTTGCTCTGGCGCCCTCCTTCCTGAGCGAAGACAAAAATGTGTGAGCTGGAGGGTAAAAAAAACTGTGAGCTAGCTCACATGAACTCAGCTTAGAGGGAACACTGCTCTCAAGGTGGGACGATTGGGGGGGAGGGTCATGTGACAGGTCAGGCCCGGAAATGTACCCCGAGTCACAGCAGTCTATCCCAACTGTGTTCTGAATCCCCCTGTGGCAGGGAAGTGGGGGGATTTCAAATCTGACTGAGGAAGGTTGTTGGTCAGAAGAAGCTGGGTTTGAAGCAGAGGTCATTTCGGGGGGAACGCGGGGGATCGCAGTTCCCCCAGGTGAGGTGCAGGGGGGTGGGGCACACGATGAAGCCCCGCCCCCTGCTTCCATCCGCCCCGCTTCCAGCCCTCATTCAGCCAGGAGGAGGCAGGAGAAGAGGGAGGGTAAATTGCTTCCTCCCCGCCTCTCCCCACCCCTGCCTGCCTGGGGCCAGGGAGGGTCTTGGTGGGGCTTCCTCGCACTCCCGCCGGCCTTGCAGGTCCACCGCCGGGCCCCTGATGTCAGAGGGTGTGGCATATGCTAATGAATTATGCTAATGAGTTCCCCTAGCGCTTTTTCTACGAAATGACCCCTGGTTTGAAGAATGGCCAGAAGGCGTCAGGTTTTGAAGAGAGGAGTAACAAACCTCCAAAGGAAGTTTAGAAAACTTACTGAGGGCCAAAAGTTAAAAACATAAGTAGGTGTACAAGAGTGTTTATTACAAAGACATATAAAAACCTAGTAGGGGCCCAAATAAAGCCTCATGAAATGTTCCAAGTTACAAATACACACAAAAAAAGACAGTATATGACCTGATGCATTTCAGCTCACAGGAGCCTTCTTCAGAGGTCCAATAGTGCAAAATAAGAACATAAGAGATGCCAATGTTGGATCAGGCCAAAGGCCCATCCAGTCCAACACTCTATATCACACAGTGGCCAGAAATACCAGGAGCCATCAGGAGGTCCACCAGTGGGGCCAGGACATTAGAAGGCCTCCCACTGTTGACCCCCCCCAAGCGCCAACACAATAAGCCCCAATACAACAAGCAACAGAGTCCCTGTAACACTTGTAAGGCAATTAACAATAAATAAAATAGGACCAAAATTGGAATGTTCCACACCAAAAAGTTTCCATTTGGGGCCACAAATATATCTGGCCTTGTGTCAGAAATAGTTGTATGTACTGGAACTAATACGGTATGTACCTTCCAGTTAAGGTCCTAAGAATGCAAGTAAAATTGTCTTGTCAGGGACAATGTGCCATCAATATGAAGAGAGGAGTGACGTCTTACTGAGAATGTTTTTATGCTACCTTTCCACCCAATCAGGGCCCACAAGGCTGCGCACATAAGAAACACTAAAACATTTGAACACTTAAAATATATTTAAAATGATAAACTAATTCAATTAAAACACATGAACAAAGAACACAAGAAGGAGGGCCAATAATGATTACTGGAGGCATGCCAGGTGAAAAAAGGAAGTCTCCATCTATTGGTGAAGCACACTGATAGAGGGAGACAGATGAATCTCCCTGGGGAGGGAATTCCAACGTTTTGGTGCCACGATGGAGAAGGCCCTTTCTTGGGTTGCCACCCATCTAGCCTTGGATGCCGGTTCAACTGAAGCAGGGCCTCCGAAGGTGACCAGAGTGTATGGGTAGGTTCGTATGGAACTGGAGTGTCCAGGAAAGGTGGAATGGCATGACAAGCCCTTGAAGAATCCAGGACAGGCACAGGGGGGCCAGGCCCATTGTTGTGTGCAGTTGCTAAGACACAGGGCCACGCCCTCCTTTCTGACATCACCTCTGGCTGGTTCTCTGGTCAGTTGTGAGGATGGAGGCAAAGAGAGAAGCTGTGTGGTTGTTGGTGCGGATTTGTTTGTTAGGAATGATAGGATTGCGGTCTCTTTTTTCATTTTTCTCGATAGGTTCATGTATTTGTTTTCCATGGTTTTAGTAAATTTATTTGTTGTCTTTCGTAGTTTTAGATACAATTGTTCGCTGGTTTGTTTTTGATAATTTAGGATCTGTTTCTTCATTCTTCATACTTGTCGATAGATTTCTTTGTTCGGTTTTCATAGTTTTAGATAGGTTTATTGGTTCGTTTTCCACAGTTCAAGATTTGTTTGTTCATCTTTCAAAGATTTAGAAAGATCTGTTTCATTTTTCATACTTTCATATTTGTTTGTTCGTTACCATACTTTTAGAGAGATTTGTTTGTTGATGTGTTTGTGTGGTTAGAAGAGGGTTGTTTAGCAGGGGTCATTTCCTGCGGGAGCGCACAGGAGCAGAGCTCTGGCAGTAAGGAGCCTAGGGGGTGGGCACATGCAACAAGCCCCACCTCCTGCTCCCAGCAGCCCTTGGTCGGGCCATGAGGAGCAAGAAGCAGCCAGGTAATTTGCAGAGCCTCCCCCCTGCCCGCCTTCAGGTACAAGCTCTCCCTCCTCTGCGAGGACAGATCTGCGCATTCCCCCCTCCCCCAATAGCTAGCAATCCAAAACAGTCCAGTGGAGCCTGAGCGGTGGGTGTTGCCTTCTGACACACTTCCGGTGATGTCAGGGGGTGTGGCATATGCAAATAAGTTATGCTAATAAGTTATGCTAATGAGCTCCTGCACCTCTTATACGAAATGACCCCTGTTGTTTAGTTAGCTATAGTTAGTAACAGTCAGAGATGGCCTCAGGTAGCCGGCATTTCTTGCTGTAAGCCATGCTTCCTCCCATTTCCTCCCTTTCCTCCTCCCCGTCTCCATCCAGGAGGGGAGTGCTCTTCCCTCCCTCCCTCCCTCCCTCCCTCCCAGCCAGGGGAGGGATCTCAGCAAAGGGCTCCTCAGGTGCTAAGCGGGATCCCTGGGCCTTCTCCTCAGAGCTTCTGCCCTGGAAGGGGCTTCTCCTCCTCCTCCTCCTGTGGGCCCAGAAGGACCCCCCAAGCCCCCATTCCCAGTGACCCACAGCTCTTCTAAGCAGGGGAGGGGAAATACACTGTTGATGCTCATTCACGCGGACACCAGGATGCCTTCAAGCCAACCATGGAACGTGGCTCACGCCGCCCTTCTTCCCAAGCTCTCCTTCAGGCCTGGCATTTGGCCCCTTGAAAGCTAAACCTGTTTTGGACAGTTTTCAGGGACAGGTAAGAACGAGATGCTTAGTGCAGGTGCTGTGGCCGGAAGGCTGACTCGACCCGGGAGGCTGAGGGTTCAAATTCCTTTTCAGACACTTGTATATGTCCTTTGGCATGCCATTCTCACCAACAGGGGGTGGGTGATATTGGCCTACCTTGCACGGCTGTTGTTAGGAAGGTTGTGATCGGGAGGCTCTTTAGCGTGTCAGACCAGGATCTGAGAGGCCCAGGTTCTAATCCTCCACTTCCACCCATGTTTGCTGGGTGACCTCATGCCAGCCACGCCCTCTCAGCCTCACTTACCTCCCACAGTTGTCGTTAAGATAAACTGGAGGAGAGGGAAATTATTTCAGCCGCTTTCGATCCAAACTGGAGAGAGAGGTGGGGTATCAAATAAAGAAATGAATGATTAATTCTAATTCTGAAACATAATCTAGAACATCCCAAAGCCTCTACATTTAATGGGGATGTAGGAAGTGGTAGAAGAGAGAAAAGGCCCAAGCTGGAGACAGACAGACCTGCTCCAAGATCACCCGGGCTGTGGAGAGGTTAGCTCACCAGAACGAGAAACCAGGATTCACATTTCTGAGCTCAAGAGAGAAGAGAACGGCTCCCACTATGCAAAGAGAGGGAGCCCAGCACTGCCCCAGAAATCCCAAAGCCAGCCCTTCATGGGTGGTCCCCCTGGATGCCCATCCAGTGGACAGCCGATTTCTCCCAAGCCTGGCCTTTCCAGTGGCCCAGGCACAAGGCCAGAGAGAACTGGAGGCTGCTGCCTGACCCCTTTCCCACCTTCTCCCCCTTCTCTTCCAGGCTGCAGTGCCTACGGGAGAAAGAAGATCAGCCCTCTGCCCACCAAGGAGGCCGGCCGGCAGGAAGCTGCAGGTGAGGAGTTGCTCCAGGTCCCTGAGGAAGGCTTTGGGGACCAGGCTGGTCTTTCGCCTGGGGCATGGGAGAAGGTTTGGGCCACCTTGGGATCTCTGCCTGCTTTTGGAAAGCTCAGATTAACATGCCAGCATCTCCATTGTCCAGAACGGGCCGTCTTGTGCCCCTGCCGGCTCTCCTGTGTGTCCATGGCAGGCAGCTGGCAGTGCTGGGGGCTGCTTTAGGCAGAGGCTGAGGCCTCTCGCTGGCCCTCTTGGGAGCTTCGCCCTGCTGGCTGAGACTGAACTCCTTCAGGCCGATGCTCCTGAGAGCAGCTAAAGTAGCTCCAGGGCCAGGTGGAAACCTTCCCTGGGGGGGGGGGGGGGGGTTCCTGGGGGGATGCTTCCCAGGCCTCTGGGTTAAGGAGTTCTCCATACTAGAACGATGACGACAAAAAGACAACTCAGAGAACCACCTACAGAAAAATCCCACAAGAACTTGGAAGTCGGACCTGTGGCGGTGCTTGTCCCCTACCCTCCTTACTAGGCCCAAGACAGCCCTCATTAGCCTCCTCCAGTGGGGAGTCCAGTGGTCCAAAGGGGAATGAAATTCCCAGAATCACCCCAAAGGGTAGCCTGCTCTACTGTCCCAAAAACAACAGAGGGAACCGATAAGGTTCATTTAGAGCAGGGGTGCCAGAAGCAGGCCCACCCAGGGCTCTAATCCTGCCTGCGAGATAGTGGTGAGAGGGAGGGAAGCCGAGGGAACCACCCTGTCAGCTGCAGAGGGGAGTGTGCACTTTGGGGCCCTGTTCTCTCCCCACCCCTTTGTGAATGAAGTGGATGGGGTCAAAAGCCACACCTCTTTGTTTCCACATAAACCTCGCCTCCTCATCGTTTGGAGCGGCACAAGCAACTATGGAAAAGCACGAGGAGGACATGAGTGATCACAGAGGAGCGGCACATGCGAGAGCACAAGCTACGAGCAGCATGAGCAGCAAGCAACGGGTGCCAAGAGCGATGATCTGCACAGCAGCACGAGCAACAAGCGGCATGAGCGAGAGTGACGAGCCTGAAAGGTGAGCGAGGGCACAACCAAGAGTGAGGAGCAGCACGAGTGAGGGCACGAGTGACTGAAAAGTGAGCAGATAATGGCAGGTGGGAGAGACAATATGACGTGCAGAAGCGCCCGTTCAGGAACAGTAGTGGGGATGGGGGGCGGTGGAAGGAAAGTCTTGAGAGTGCCAGAACCATCAGGAGGGCAGAAGGGGTGGGAAATGGCGCTTGGCAGGCGCAATGAACACGAGCCTGAAAGGGGAATAGGAAATGGTGAGCAGGTGGGAGAAAGATACTGCAGGGCACGGAAATGCAAAAACGCCCCCTCTGCCAGGAGGGATTTTCTTGAGGGTTTTTGTGGCTCATCATACTGAGGCGTCTCTCCTGGGCGTGGCTGGGGATACCACTCCCACCACCACCCACTCACCGCCGCAGCCTCCTACTGCTCTCTTGCTGGGTGCTTCCGCTGCCTGGGGCACGCAGCCATGGCCTCTACTTGCCTGATGACCCACTGGCCCTGCTGGGGGAGTGTTGTAAAATAGTCAATAATTGTTTAATACTCAGACTATTTGATGGATCTTGCTCTATTGGAAAGAAGAGAGTTCTTTGCCTTTAAAAATACTTTATTACTAAGGGTAAAGGGTACACGGGATTGCTACAAATTAACATGATACTAAGAGCTACATTTCTAAGCTTCCTATAGACAAGACAAGCACACACGTAATGGAGAATTCTCTCCTTCTTCTTGACCCCTAGAAAGGAAGTCACCTGAAATAAATGACCAATCTGCATCAAAGTAGAAGTTACTTTTCCCAGGCTAATCCCCCATTGGTTCAGTGCCAGGTATCCCTTCCAGGTCAGTCTAAACAATAGCAAACTAGGAGTGCAAGTTAACCCTATAATGACTGAATCAGACCTTGTAAACACATACATTTCCAACAGGGAGGACACACTGGATGGGCAGCATCTTGAACTCGACCAGCCCCTGGGTGCTCTGCAGGAACAGCTGCCTCTTCCCACTCAGTCGCTGGGACGCCAGCCCTTTCCCATCATCCGCTTGGGTGGCTGCAGTGTGTGGGTGCGTTGGGGGCTGTTGTGGTTTTATTCCATCCGCCTTTTATTGTGTGCTCTATGCTTCCCTGTTGGCTAGTTGGTCCTGGAGTCTCTGTCCTAGTTGAAGAGTTTCTTCCTGTTCTCTTCTGTGCCACCCCCTGCACCCACCCCTGGGGATGTTGTCAAAAGTGTTGACTTTAGATTGGGGGAGAGTGCAGAAAAGGGAAACGCGAATGATCAAAGGGTTGGAACACTTTCCCTATGAGGAAAGGTTAAAGCGCTTAGGGCTCTTTAGCTTGGAGAAACGACAACTGAGGGGTGACATGATTGAGGTTTATAAGATTATGCATGGGAAAGAACAGGTAGAGCAAGAGGTACTTTTCTCCCTTTCTCACAATACAAGAACTCGTGGGCACTCCATGAAATTAACAGGAGAGCCAGTTTGGTGTAGTGGTTAAGTGCGTGGACCCTAATCTGGGAGAACCGGGTTTGATTCCCCACTCCTCCACTTGCACCTGCTGATGTGACCTTGGGTCAGTCACAAGCTCTGGCACAGCTGTCCTTGAAAAAGAGCAGTTTGTGTCAGAGCTCTCTCAGCCCCGCCCACCTCACAGGGTGTCTGTTGTGGGGAGGGGAAGGGAAAGGAGTTTGTAAGCCGCTCTGAGACTCCTTTGGGTAGTGAAGGGCGGGGTATAAATCCAATCTCTTCTTCTTCTTCTAACACTTGGAATTCACTGCCACAGGAAGTGGTGGCGGCTACAAGCATGGACGGCTTCAAAAGGGAATTAGATAAGCATATGGAGCAGAGGTC
Source organism: Gekko japonicus (assembly GCF_001447785.1). Lineage (NCBI taxonomy): Eukaryota > Metazoa > Chordata > Lepidosauria > Squamata > Gekkonidae > Gekko > Gekko japonicus. Next base: position 273,843 of record NW_015168685.1, read on the forward strand.
CATCAGTGGCTATTAGCCACAAGGTATAGATAGGGACTCTGGGGCAAGTGATGCTCTGTCATCTTGGTGCTTGGGGGGGGGGTCAACAGTGGGAGGGCTTCTAATGTCCTGGCCCCACTGGTGGACCTTCTGATGGCACCTGATATTTCTGGCCACTGTGTGATACATAGTGTTGGACTGGATGGGCCTTTGGCCTGATCCAACATTGGCGTCTCTTATGTTATGTTCTTATGAGAGGGGCTGTGGCTCAGTGGAGGAGCCTCTGCTTGGCACCTCCAGTCAAAAGGACCAGGCTGTGGCTTATGAGAAAGACCTAAATTGGAGACCCTGGAGAGCCACCGCCAGTCTGAGGGGGAGAGGGAGAAGCTCTCAATGCCCAGCCGCTTCCTGTTTTCCTCTGGGCCAGGCGTACAGCACTGGCAATGGGAGCAGGCTGGGAAAGGGGCATCTGCCCACGGCTGCATCACTGGCTCTCCAGTCCGCCCCTGTGGGTTTCCCTCTGCACCCGGGGCCTTGGGGTGAGGAAACACCAGCTTTACCAGCTGCTGGAGGCTCCTGGCTCCCAACCTGGCCAGCCAATCCAGACTGATCTTGGGCTGGCAGGGGGGGGGGGAGTGGTGTGGGCTATCGGAGCTGGCAGGTGGAGGCTTCCCTCTGGTCTGCTGCCCACAGTAGGGGATTTCATCCTTCTCTTTCCCAACAGTGAGTCCCCCCCTTTCCCTCCCAAGCCACTGGAAAGGGCAGCCTTTCCCAAAAGATAACACACCACCACGTGCCATTAAAGCTAAGGACAAAGCATGATTATAGCCAGGGCTCTTTTTTTAGAAAAAGCCCAGCAGGAACTCATTAGCATAACAGGCCACACCCAACACCAGAAACTCATTAGCATATTGGGCCACACCCCCGACAGCACAGCTCATCAGCACATTAGGCCGCACCCACATGTTACCAGAAGTGTGGTTATCCAGCCACACACACCTTTTGCTTGTTATTCTGTTTACCTTGTTTGTTGTCAAGACACAGGGCCTTTTTTTGTAGCAGGAACTCCTTTGCATGTTAGGCCACACACCACTAATGTAGCCAATCCAAATGAGTTCCTGCTGTTGGGTGTGACCTATTATGCTAATGAGTTCCTGCTGGGCGTGGCCAACTTGGGAGCCAGCCGGAACTCCGTTCCTGTGCGTTCCTGCCCAAAAATAGCCCTGATTATAGCTGAATTCAAAGAGCCTGGCTGCTATGAATTTACATGAACCTTTTTATGAACTGTCCTCCTTTCCCTTGCAGCATTGCCTCTGCACCTGTTTGGTTTGGGAAGACACTGGAAATCACGGCATTAGCCAAGAAGAGTAGAGGCAGAGTGCCGTGTCGATCAAGAAAAATGGAGACATCTTTATTTTTCTGTGGAGCAGAATGGAAAACCAACTGGCCTGATTTGTTGGTAGCAAATATCTGTTCCTAAAGAGGACAACATTTGGTGGCACTATGAAACTCACCCAGGGGTCATTTCCTGCCGGAGCGCACAGGAGCGGAGCTCCGGCAGTAAAGAGCCCAGGGGGCGGACACATGCAACAAGCCCCACCCTCTGCTCTCAGCAGCCCTCAGTCAAAGCAAGAAGCAGCCAGGTAAGTTGCAGAGCTCCCCCCTGGCCCCCCAGTCCAAAACAGTCGAGTGGCACCTTTAAGACCAGGTTTTTTCAGGTACAAGCTCTCCCTCCTCTGTGAGGGCAGATCTGCACGTCCCCGTCCCCCGAAGAGCTAGCAATCCAAAACAGTCCAGTGGAGCCTGAGTGGTGGGTGTTGCCTTCTGACACACTTCCGGTGATGTCAGGGGGTGTGGCATATGCAAATAAGTTATGCTAATGAGTTAGGCTAATGAGCTCCTGCACCTCTTTTTCCACGAAATGACCCCTGAACTCACCACGCTGGGAAGTACGATAAATGCAATGGAAAAGTACGAGAGCAAAAAGTTTCTGAATGGGAGCAGTCGTTGAAAAAAGTTCAATCACTTTTCAAAAAGTCACATCAAATGTGTGAAGCTGCAGCTAAAGGCCAGCTATGTCATGATCCCACACACAAGCTGGCTGTGTCATCAAACCTCTTTTCAGAAGGGGAGTTAGAAAGTGTAGGCTCAAGGCTGCAGAAGCAGTCTGTCCAGATCAGAAGCAGGCTTTTTCAAAGATAAGTCTCTCAAGAAACACAGTTGCAGAGAGAATTTGGGGTTTATTTGAGAGTCTTAACAGGCAACTTACAGGAAAAGCAAAGTCCTTTATTGCATTTATTGCATTTTCAAACTGAGGTGATCAACAAACAGCACTGTGTGCAGCAGAATCTCAACCATGCTGAAAGAAGGGCCATAGACAGGAACAATCCAGACATTATGATTAAAGAACCAGACAAATGTGCAGTCGTCATCATGAATAGACCAGACTACATACAGGAAGCTCAAAGACATCAAGTATGGCTTTTAACAGGTAACTGGACTCAGACCCCACCCAGAAATACAAAAAAGAACTGAACAAGATTCTAAAGGAATTACCCCTGCAACTTCAGGAACAAATCTGGATATATGGACTCTGTTCCGAGACCCTATGCCGTCAATGGCCCCTAGTTATGTTCATGGCACTACAGACTTTCTGAGGGAAATACCATCTTTGAACAACCTTCCAGAAAATGCTATTTTAGCCACCATGGATGTGGAATATCTATATGCCAACATCCCACACAAAAATTGATTACAAGTCATAAGGAATTTGATTTCTGACAACACCACAGCTAGCTTTGCCACCAAACGGTGCCGTTTTGTTCTCACCCATAGCCACTTCAGATTTTGTGGCAACTTGTTCCTTTCAGTTCAGTGGTACAGCCATGGGCACCCACATGGCCCCACAGTATGCTAACATCTTTATGGCTGACTTGGAGCAGCGCTGCCTAAACTCCCATCCACTCATACCTCGCTTCTACCTGTGATACACTGATGCCATTTTTATTGTCTGGACACATGGTAAAGCAGCCCTGGACATATTTCATCAGGCATTCAACGACTTTCACCCCACCATTAACCTGACAATGAACTGCTCTATGCAAAAAATACATTCTCTGGACACTACTGTAGAAGTACACAATGGACGCATAAACACCACTTTATACCGGAAACCTACTGACTGACCAACATACCTACGTGCCTCCAGCTACCATCCTAAACATACCAAACCATCAATTGCATACATCTAGTCTGTACGCTATAGTCGCATCTGCTCCAATCCCACAGGCAGAGATTCTCACCTGTGGGATCTACCACAGACCTTTTTGGAACTAAAGGATCCACCTAATGAAGCCAAGAAGCAGATTAACAAAGCCAGAAACAGTAACCTATCAAACATGAATTTTGGCCCTAAATTCCAAAAAACGATAAACACCATTTATCACTTGCCTACAGCCTCCATTCAAACAAATAACGTCTGCTCAGAAGATTTTGAATTATCAAGAGGCACCCGCCGAGGTTGCCCTATATCACCACTATTATTTGCACTCACTCTTGAGCCTTTGGCCAATGCAATTCGAGCTCACCCTAACATATATGGCCTATCATTTGGAAATCATCACCTAAAGCTAAGCCTTTTTGCAGATGATATGGCATTATTTTTGACGTAACCAGAAAAATCACTACCCGGAGTGCAAAACATCCTTAATCTGTTTGGGAATATCTCAGGCCTGAGAGTTAACCCTACAAAATCTGTCATATATCCTATAGCTCTATCAGATAATCAGTGCTCACATATTAAGCATAAATAATGAATTTTGTTGGGTGAAAAAATACTGGAAATATTTGGGGATAAAAATCCCAATCAAACTGTCAGAGCTACTTCACATTAACCACATAGAACTGGCCAAATCATTGGATCCCTTGCCCGGCTCTGCTGCTTCTCTCTTATTGACATGGATAGAAAAAAGTACAAGTCCTAAAATCCTTTATCTTTCCAAAGTTATTGTATTTATTTTGAGCCATTCCGATAGCAATACCTCAATCTTTTTATTAAAACATTGGCAATCATTGTTTCTAAGGTATCTCTGGAATAAATCTCTGCACAGAATAAGCTCCTTAACTTTAAGACGACCATCAAACCCAGGGAGGTCTTTCTTTGCCTGATCTCTCACTTTACTACGAAACATCAAACAGGCCTTGTTAAGCAATATAACCAAAAGTATCTAGCTGACTGGAAGTGGCTGGAAAGCTCATATCTTGGACAAAAGTCATTTGTAGAAATTTTATGGGGGGAAACCATCACGGAGACCAACAACCCTCCATAAGAACATATTTTTGGAAAACACTTTGAAAATATGGGACAAACTGAAAGCAATATTAGCACCAAATCCATCATTATTAACGTGCTTCACAGGCCAGTCATGGTTTAGCCCTGGCATAACATCAACTCGTTCCAAACTTGGAGAAGCAATAATTTTACCTGCTTTAAGGACATAAGTAAGGATTTTAATATTTTGGGGAGAATAGCATTGGAACAGAAATACAATTGTAAAATTTTTTGGTTTGAATATTTGCAAATCAATCACCTATGGAACTCTACATTTTCAAAAACTCTCATAGAAATTATACTTAAAAAAAAAGATTCTGTTGACAGAACACAAATCTTGCAAAGGTATGATCTCACTTATTTATAGGGAATTGTTAAGTCACAGTTAATTCACCTACCACTTACCAAGTATCTTGCAACTTAGACTGTGCAATGTTTCACTATCAGATTCCACGTGGTCCAAAATATGTCCTAGTATGACCTCTGAATATAAGAGCTCAAGCTCTTAAATTATTATTACGATGGTATTATACGCCATCCAAACGACATCATATTAATAATAATCACTCACCTTTATGTTGGAGAGACTGCGGTGAACCAGCTAATTATTTTCATTGTTGGTGGACCTGCAAAAAGATAAAAGTATATTGGACTATCATTCTACAAACTATCAAATCAGTTACACAAATGGACTTACCATTATCTCCAGAAGTAGTGCTACTAGACTTTTGGCAAGGCATAGAAATTTTATCGATCAACAACAAGCTTATTTCCACATTACTGATAGTGGCAAAATCAGTTATAGGAAGCAATTGGAAAAGCCCAGATTCCCTTACATTACATCAATGGCATGTCAAAATTTGGGAGTTATATGCTATAGAAAAAAATTCAATTTCTATCCCTCCCGACAACTCCTACAAAGCACATTCTCTTTTTGATGCTAAATGGTTACCATATATTGAGGCCTCTCTTTCAAAGTCCATTGTTCCTTCAACGTCAATTCCTCAGAGATACAAGGAAATTATAGCACTGTTTTAACTTTACACATTGCCCTAACACAAAGTTTATATTGATCTTATAGTTGTGTTTTAATAGTAAATAGGAACTATTGTTACAATATTATCTTTAATACTAATTCTGTAAAAACTTTGTATTCACTGACAATTATATTGTTCTAATAATGTTATCATCATTGTTCTCTATCTTATGTTCTTGTTTTAAAGTTAAAAATTTATAAATAAAATATTTTTTAAAAAAACAAAAAACAAAGCCAGAATGGTACCCAGAGAAAACCTGTTATAAGACATGCCCAAAAGGTACAAACACCACTAATGGTCACATACAGCTCTCAACTCAAAACAGTTCAACACATCATCAGCGACTTACAACCTCTACTGGATAATGACGGTTCTCTTTCACAAGCAACTGGGGGGGCGAAACCTTTTCTTGCACAGAGACAAACCCCCAATCTCAAACAACTCCTCACCCACGGTAATACAACATCTAATCTGAACATGGACACTGGTACCAGATCTTGCAATAAACCCAGATACCAACTTTGCTGCCACTTACACCCAGACAACACAATCACTGGACCTATCAATATCAACTACACCATCTCGGGCTCATCCACTTGGCTCATCCTCTAACACCATATATGCTGTTAAATGCCAACAATGCCCTTCAGTTCTCTACACAGGGGAAATGGGTCAAACCCTTTGCCAAAATATAAATGGACACAAATCTGACATCAAGAATCACAAGAATGAGAAACCTGCAGGAGAACACTTCAACCTTCCAGGGCACTCAATGGGTGAACTCAGAGTAGCTGTTTTATTGCAAAGGAACTTCAGGAACAGACGAGAAAGGGAAATTGCTGAATTGCAAGTTATTACAACACTCAGAACAATGGAATCCCCAGGACTCAATGGGGATATTGGTTTCTTATCTCACTGCATATGCTAACCTCATCTAGCCCTTAGCATCTGTATTCTCACCAATCCCCCAGAAGGGCCATTTTATTTTATCTCTTATTTGGAATAATAGATTAGAATAGTAGATTGTAATGTAATGAACAGTAGAAACTGAAATGTATTTCTCTGGTCTGGGGACGGGAGATATAAGCTGCACAGCCAATCACCTCACTTCAAAGAAGAAGATGCTGTAAAGTCACCTCCATGCTTCAGAGAAGAAAGATGGCAGGGTCTCAATTAATTACTCTTAGCATTCCACAATTAAGGATACACCAATCCTCAATTTTTGACATATTTATTTCCTTCACTGCCCCCCCCCCTCCGGAACTGAGCCCAAACTAACGGTAAGCATATAAACTAGCTTATTCCTGTCTGATCCTTGGATCTGTTTAAGCATCTTCATTATGCTGTATGATAATTTACTGCTCACCATATATGGATGGACTGGTAATTTCCATTTTTGTTGCTTTCTCTGTCTTGACTTTAATTGGCCCTTTCTGGCAACTAACCAATCCCCTTCCTATATACAATGGCTTAGGAAATTCTGTTTCACTGTATCTGAAGACGTGTGCTTGCTCACAAAACTATATGCCTTGAATAAAACTTGGTTGGTCTTCAAGGTGCCACTGGACTCAAATGTTGTTTTGCATTTTTAATTGCAGTAGATGAAAGCACAGATGTTACTGCTATAGTCCAGCTTGCAATCTTTATTTGTGGAGCTGATCAAGAGATGCATGTTACAGAGGAATTCGTAGAAACCATTCCTATGAAAGACACAACCACAGGTGATGGCATCTTCAAGAACTGGGTAGGAGCTCTGTATAAAATTGGTGCCGACTGGACAAAAGCGCCAAGTCTGGCCACAGATAGAGCACCACAGATTGGGGGGGTGGGCTGGAATTGCTGCAGAACTCAAAGGAAAGTGAGTAGCTGCAAGTCCACAACCTCAGTTTTTCAATTTCCATTGCATTTTGCACCAGGAAACTCTGCGCAGCAAATCTTTGAAGATGGGTAATGTTATGAGTGTGGTCATAAAAACTGTTAATTTTATTCAAGTCAGAGGCCTCAACCATAGGCAATCCAACAGTGTTCTGGAGGAATGCATTACTGGACATGGGGTAGCATATCACGCTGAAGTGCGATGGTTAAGTCATGGAGCAGCCCTGAAACGCTTCTATGAAGTACAAAGTGAAATACAGATACAGATATTGATGGAGAAGAAATGGAAGGCTATCCCTGACTACAAGATAATGAATGGCTTCGAGATCTTGCTTTCAGGGTGGATATCAGAGAACACCTGAACTGTCTCAACACAAAGGTGTGCAGCGTTGAAACAGAACTGTGACAGAATTTTATGGGAGCACTTGTGCCCTTGAGATGAAGCTTCAGCTTTGGGAAAAGCAATTTCAAGAAAATAATTTGGTGCACTGTCCCACCATGAAATCTCTGTCTAGTGATCATATATCCACAGAGAAGTACAGGAGAACTCAGAAATGAATTCCAAGAAAGATTTTCTGACTTCTGAACCTGCACAAAGATTTTGGAATTTTCCGTAGGCCATTTTCTGTGGGTGTCCATGAGGTCCAGGAGGCGCTTCAGATGGAAACAACTGATCTGCAGTGTGATCCTGTACTGAAGTATAAGCCTTCTGAAGTTGCCATTAGCAAATTTTACCAGTTTTGGGGTCCTGATTACCCCCAATTTAAGTCTTTTGCTTCTAAAATTCTGTCCACGTTTGGGACAATGTACATCTTTGAACAGCTCTTTTCTGTAATGAATGCCAAGAAATCAAAAGTACATACGCAGTGTGCAGATACACACCTGAAGAGCATACTCAAGAGTGCTACAGCATAAAAAATTGTCTCCAGATTGTCATGCCAAGAAGTCAAAACCTGTTAAATAAACGAAATATTGCCAAGAGTGTTAATGTTTTAAGCATGTTAGTGTTTTGAGTAAAAATATTAAGTGGGATTGCGTCCTTTTTGAAGTTTATACCTCTGGTACTGGGCATTACATTTTACGGCATACATGGCCTGGCCCAACCAAGTCCCATTTTCCAGCCCTTTTAACGAATTAGTTCGACACCACTGGTTTAGAGGATTCCCCTGCCGACTAAGGTCCCCAGGTGTCCAGTATTGACCTGGTCAGTCCAGTATTTTCACTATCTGGGGGGGGACTGAAAAAATACTGGACATTTTCCCCAAACACTCAGTGACAATACTGGACTCTGTGGGTCAACTGGTGACCTTACCAAGTCCAGATACCACGAAGCACTCTGTTTGGGCTTGAGGAAGTGGTGCCGACCGAGACAAGTTTGAAGCAACAGCTGCTGCTTTATGCTCGGGCTGAGTGCTCCTCCCAGCACAAACAGAGTGGTTTTGCACAGTTTGCACACAGGAGGTGGTGCAAAGCCTCCATGTGTCCCGTAGTTTTTCTTTAAAAAATAATCCGGCAACCCTGCAGCCAGCCTGCAGAAGGAGATGATCCCTCAGGGGCCCTCAAGTGGTCTGAGGAGTCCTCTAAGCTGTCTGGAAGCCCCACTGAAAGGAGTGAAGGAGAATAAACTGTGGAAGGCAGAAGGACACCCTGGTCTCTGCCTCCCCTTCTCCATCTCATTCCTCCCAAGTCCCAACAGCGGGCCTTCAACAATCCCACCTGAAGGATCCTGCCGAGTATGTCACAGAGGCTACAGGAGAGGCACTCACCCGGTCAACTCCCTTGGTCCCTGTGTGCCTCCTCCAGAGGACTCCCCAAGGATCCTGTTGTGTCCGCTGGCCGCCACCAGGGGCCAGTGAATGCCCCAGGGCTTGACTCTGGAAGAACAATGGGGACTAGGCTCCTGGTCTCTCCACGGAGGGACCAATGGGACGTTGGTGGGAGATTCAAACCCACCAATGGGACCTAGGGGGGTGTCCCGAGTTGTGTACATAGTTGGCCCACGGGCCGTTTCCCTTTGTCCTTGTGTAGCAGTGAAGCATGCAGGATGCTATGCGAACCGCAGCGGCCTAGCCATGCGGTTAAAACCCACTACACAATAGATCCCACAGCCCCCCCCCTCTTCTGCCCGCTGTGGCACTTCTGCAGCCTCTCTTTCAATTCCACACCCCAAGGAACAGCCACTTGGCAGCCAGGCGATGATCGACACACGGGACCATCTCTGCCCAGCTGACTGCCATACCGGAGGGAGGGGGCTTGTAGTGGATGGAGCTTTTGAGCCCCAGCTCCTGGTTGCTCTGGTGAAGAAAGCTTCATTGCTGACCCCTGGGGCACCATTCCAAGGAGGGAGAGACTGGCTTCTCAACTGCCTGTCTCTGTCGGAATGTTTCTGTCTGCTCCCATCATCCTCTGGGGCCGGAGGCCAAGTTGAGCCAGGGGACCAGCCTAGTTGGAAGGCCAGGAGGGGTCCGAGTGCTACTTTTCCTCAGAGTCCCCTTTGGGTGGGGAATGGGCCTCTCTCTCTGGAGAGATGGTCTGTGAATATTGGCAGAAACGGGAGGCCCAAGGAGCCCAGGGAAAGGGCCCACAGCAGAACACTCCCTGGAGGGAGGGGAGGACAAAGGGGAGGCTGAAGGCCCCTGTCTTGGGACGGCTCCCACTTTTTCTCATTTGCCAAGATCTGGGCCTGCTGGGACCCTTCCCTGGCCTGGCTTTCAGCTCAGAAATCTCACGAGTCCTTCTGGTCCTTCTCTTCTTCCCTCTGCAGAGACCCTTTTGACATCCAGGATGAGGGCATTTCCTCTCCTGCCTTCTTCTTGGCTTGAGCACAAAAGCCCAGGATGCATCTTTCTCTTGGCCCACCCCGATCCATATCTGAGCGGCAGCAGGACCCCCTTCCCCTGGGTGTCAAGCAGGGGAAGGGGGGGGGGCATGTGATGCAACCCTTCCCTTGTGTGCACACCCAAGAGGGAAATTAAAGGCACCTGCAGATGTATTTCTTATTTGCCATCTTCAGCCATTTATTATAGAAATTAAAATGCTTTACTTGGCTTTATTTTTTTCAAGAAATTTGAGGTGGGGGGGAATAGGAGATGCTGTAGTATTCTTAAAGCTAAGCAGATATAGACTGAAGTAGGTTTGGTTCAGGAAATTTGGGGATCCAAGTTGGGGGGGTGGGAGCATTGGAATCAACAAGGATAATTCTTTAGTAATTTAGTAAAGGTAAAGGTGCCCTTGCTCGAAAGCCAGTCAAATCCGACTCTAGGGTTGTGGTGCTCATCTCCGTTTCAAAGCCGAAGAGCCAGCGCTGTCTGAAAACGTTTCCGTGGTCATGTGGCCGGCATGACTAAACACCAAGACGCACGGAACGCTGTTACCTTCCCACCGAAGTGGTACCTATTTACTTGCAATTTCTTGCTTGCAAACTGCTAGGTTGGCAGGAGCTGGAACTAGAGACGGGAGCTCACTCCGTCTTGTGGCACCCGGGTCTTGAACTGCTGAACTACCGACCTTCCACAGCCTGCAGTTCAGCGTCTTAACCACTTGAGCCACCGCAGCTTCCTTTTAGTAATTTACTCAGCTCCTATTTTCTTTGTTGTTTTTCTGGGCAGATTAAGAACAAAAACAATTACTGCATTATTACTTTAGAATATGTGCATGACTGGTTATTGTTTCAAACTGGCTGTTCTTCATACCATTTCCTCTCGCAACCACCTCCTGTTGTTTCGAGGCTATTAATATAAACATACGGGCCTAATGGATGTGCATGCATCTGACGAAGTGAGCTCTGACTCCACAGAGTTTGTTTCAGTACATGGTTTTGTGAGTCCAGTGACACCCTAAAGACCCTGCTTAATTTTATAAGCAGCCTAAGAAAAGAATGTCCAAAAATCGGATACTTCTGTATCAGTCCCATTAATCTTTAAATAACCTTACATAACTTCCCTGAATGGAGCTTGAACATAAGAGAAGCCATATGGGATCAGGCCAATGGCCCAGCCAGTTCAACACTCTGTGTCACACAATGGCCAAAACTCCAGGTGCCCTCAGGAGGTCCACCAGTGGGGCCAGAACTCCAGAAGCCCTCCCACTGTTGCTCCCCAAGCCCCAATTTGATCACCAAAATAAAGTTAATCAATGTTCACAATTTTGAGCCAGTTTGGTGTAGTGGTTAAGAGTGCAGACTCATGGGAAAACCGGGTTTGATTCCCCACCCCACCACAGCTGCTGGTGTGACCTTGGGTCAGTCACAAGTTCTTTCAGAGCTGTTCTCAGCCCCATCTACCTCACAGGCAATGCTCCCTCTAAGCTGTGGAGTCTTGTGAGCAAAAATTCTACTTTGTAAGCCACCGGCATTAGAGCTGTGAGCGAGCAATTTGGCTACTGCATAGTTTGTTCTGGAGCCGTCCTTCCTGAGCCGAGACAAAAATGTGTGAGCTGGAGGCTAAAAAACTGTGAGCTAGCGCACACTGACTCAGCTTAGAGGGAACACTGCTCACAGGGTGTCTGTTGTGGGGAGGGGAAGGGGAAGGAGATTGTAAGCTGCTCTGAGACTCCTTTGGGTAGTGAAGGGCGGGGTATAAATCCAATCTCTTCTTCTTGTGTGTGGGGATACCATTTCTAGTATATGCATAATCACTTTTATCAGCAAGCCTCATAGATGAGTGTTCGCCATTGTGGCTTCCACCTTGTAGAATGGCCTGCTTGAGGTGCTCAGGAAAGCTTTATCCTGGCCTTTCGCACACTGAACTATTCAAGAGGGCTTTTTGTGTGCAGGTTGCACTATACAAAACAGTTTTACAAACTCACTTGGAAAAATTATTAGGGACTGTGGTCTATATACTATTGTGTATAGCCAGGGCTTTTTTTGTAGAAAAAGCCCAGCAGGAACTCAATAGCATTATAGGCCACACCCAACAGCAGAAACTCATTAGCATATTAGGCCACACCCCTGACAGCACAGCTTATTGGCATATTAGGCCACACCCCGGGAATGGCACGGGCCGAGAAAGGCAGGGGAGTGGCTCTGCAACGTACCTCCCGGCTTCTTGCTCCTTGTGGCCTGACTGAGGGCTGCTGGGAGCAGGGGGCGGGGCTTGCTGCATGTGCCCACCCCCTGGGCTTGGAAGCCAGCCGGAACTCCGTTCCTGTGCGTTCCTGCCCAAAAATAGCCCTGTGTATAGGTTATTGCATGTAGGATCCTATGTGTGTAATTTCTGTACCGCTTAGTGTGTTATGTGAATACTTATCCTATGCTTCAGTTCCTTCTGGTAGTTCCAGACTTCTAAAATCCTGATGCGTTGGTTACTGAATGCCTCATTTTTGTGAATGTACTGGCTATGCACATCCTAACTGTAAGAGTGGTTGAGCAGTGGAACAGACAGACTGCCTCGGGAGGTGGTGGATGCTCCTTCCCTGGATGTTTTCAGGCGGAGGCTGGACGACCATCTTTCAGGTATGTTGTAGGGCTATTTTTCGGCTATGCTCCTGGAGAGTGCAGGGGGCTGGACTAGTTGACCTGCAAGGTCCCTTCCAACTCTTAACATTCTGAGATTTTCTATGATTCTATGTGCAATCCGCCTTGAGTCCCTGTGAGACAGGCAGACTATAAATAATGTAAATAAATAAAACAGGTAGGGGCTTCTGTCTGTAGAGAGAGCCAGCTGTGGTGTAGTTGTTAAGAACGGCGAACCAGGTTTGATTCCCCACTTCTCCATATGCAGCCATCTGGGTAGGGTTGCCAAGTCCTACCTCAGGAATAGCGGGGGGATTCCCAGATGTCTCCTGGAGTCTCCTGGCGCACGCTTTGCGCGCATGCCACAATCACGTCACCCGGAAGTGACGTAATCGAGTTGGGCACGTTGGGGGCAGGACCACAATCATTCGAGGGGAAACCATAGAGTTTTCCCTCGGATGATAGAGCATCCCCCCGCAACATGCCCGACGCAATTGCGTCACCTCTGGGTGACGTGTTCGGCCCAATCTCTCTGCCAGCGGGGAACGGGCTTCTCAGGCGGGGATTTCCCCGCCCCCCAGGGGGACTTGGCAACCCTACATCTGGGTGACCTGGGGTCAATCACAGTTCTCTCAGCCCCAGCTACCTCACAGGGTGTCTGTTGTGGGGAGAGGAAGGGAAGGTGATTGTAAGCCACTTCGAGACTCTTTAAGGTAAAAGGAAAAGCAGGGTACAAAAAACCTACTCTTTTTCTTCAACTGCTGCCCTGAAATAAAGACAACACCTCAGAATACAGAGAAAGTATGAATTACTGAGCATTCAAAGTGTTTTCCCCAGACTTAAGAATTTGTTTTTCTCCCTACAAATAAAAATCTTAAACCTGATACCTTCAAGAAACCCACAAGCAGATCATAAAGGCAACAGCCCTCCATTTCTGTTTGTTCCTGAGTGACTGTGTTTCAAAAGTACACTGCCTTTAGCGGTGTTCCCAGCTATGTTGTTGTTGTTCAGGCGCACAGTCGAGTCTGACTCTTCGCGACCCCATGGACCAGATCACGCCAGGCCTTCCGGTCTTCCGCCGTCCTCTGAAGTTGGCTCAACTTCATGTTCGTTGCATCTATGACAGTGTCTAAGCATCTCATCCTTTGCTGTCCCGGTCTTCTTTGACCTCCAATCTTTCCCAGCATCAGGGTCTTCTCCAGTGAGTGCTCCCTTCTCATTTGGTGGCCAAAGTATTTGAGCTTCAGTTTCATTATCTGGCCTTCCAGGGAACAGTCAGGGTTGATTTCTTTTAGGATTGACTGATTTGTTCTTCTTGCAGTCCAAGGGACTCTCAAGAGTCTTCTCCAGCACCATAGTTCAGAAGAATCTATTCTTTGGCGCTCGGCCTTCCTTATAGTCCAACTCTCGCAGCCATACATGACTACTGGGAATACCATTGCTTTGACCATGCGGACTTTTGTTGGCAGGGAGATGTCTCTACTTTTTATTATGCTGTCAAGGTTCGCCATCGCTTTCCTCCCAAGGAGCAGGAGTCTTTTAATTTCATGACTGCTGTCACAGTCTGCGGTGATCCTGGGATCCCAGGAACGTGAAGTCTGTCAGTACTTCCACGACTTCCCCTTCTATTTGCCAGAGTGATGGGGCCGGATGCCATGATCTTAGTTTTTTTGATGTTGAGCTTCAAGCCCACTTTTGCGCTCTCCTCTTTCACTCTGAGCAAGAGGCTCTTGAGGCCCTCTTCACTTTCTGCTATTAGAGTGGTATCATCTGTATATCTGAGGTTGTTGATCTTTTCCCCAGCAATCTTAATTCCCGCTTGTGATTCATCCAGGCCAGCATTTCGCATGATGTACTCTGCATATATATTAAATAAGCATAAAACCCATAAAAATAAAACCCAGCTATGTACCACTGCAAAAACTATCATTGATTATTTTAGGTAAAACACCTCATACGGGCAGCAAATTAAACTAAGTATTGTTGCAAAGAGTCTGCTACCAGGTCCATCAGAAAGCCAGCATTAAGCAGTGATTTATTAGGCTAGATAATGAAGTATTTTTGAAAAACAGAATAATCTTTTTTCCTCCATAAAACAATCTTCCTTAGCCTTGTAACTTCCTGGGTGGTTTCACAGGCAATGTTTTTAGACCCTAAAGATCATCGGTGTGAGGTGGGGAAAAGACACAGGGACAAAACATGTAGGGCGTCGAGTGTGAGCGTACCTCAGTGTTGCACTGTGCAGACCACTTTGGAAGCCATTTTGTACGTTCCCCTTTGTACAGATAACAACTTTGCGTATGAAAAGATATCAGTGCTACCGTCCATGTGATGTATATTTATAGCCCACCACAAACCCCATACCAGTTCTTTTAAAGCGGCCTTCATCCAGATACTTGTCATTTTACAAAAATACACTCTTCATGCCCTATTTTACCTATGTCAAATATTGTTGTTTTTGCAGCCTGTGTCTCACAAAGCAAACTCACTTGTTTAAAACCCAAACGTTCATTTTCTCCCCCCAAATAACACAACTCCCCCACCCCGCCCCTTAGAGAATAATCATTTGCTTAGTCAAAGTTATCCTTGTCAAACTTCTAAATCAAGGTTGGAGTACACCGGTTTCTTAATCATATTCTACAGAGAGTTGTATTTAGCCCATCACTTTCAGTGAGGCATCTGAATGCTACGTAGGATTGTACCCCACATGGTCGCATCCCCTCAGGGGATGTGAGGTGCCATAGCTGAGGCAGAATAGCTTGCCTGAGGCCTCCTAAATCAAAACAAAGATGCTATTTGAACAGGTTCACAGTCTCTTAGAGCCAGACTGGAGGTGATGTCGGAGGTCCATGATCAGATCTCTCGTCAAAATTTCCTAAATATATCAATTATGGGGAGGTCCTCTGATTTGGGCTGCCATGATGGTGGGGTGGGGTGGGGGGGGTAGGGGACCCATCTAGGACAGAAGCCTTCCCCTCTGTCCATTTCAGATAACCCACAATACAGAGCTGGTGTGAGGAGAAAATGGAGGAGGGGAAAAGCCATATATGCCACTCTGAGCTTGTTAGAAGAAGGGTGGGATGTAAAAGAATGTGAGAGAAGCCATGTTGGATCAGGCCAATTGCCTATCCAGTCCAACACTGTGTCACGCAATGACCAAAACCCAGGGGCCATCAGGAGGTCCACTAGTGGGGCCAGAACTCCAGAAGCCCTCCCACTGTTGCCCCCCCAAGTGTCAAATAACTGAGTTTTCCAGATGGGAATCAGCTCCCTCCGGAGGCACTGTTTACTCCCAGAAGGGGGAAATGTACATTTTCCCTGTTGGGGCAAATAGCATATCCTGAAAGCTGCATTATATCAAGAAAAGGGCAGGGGAAGGGGGGCAGAGATTGCATAGGGAAACAGTGTTAACATCTTTTGCTAGTAGCAGTCCAAATCAGCTTCTACCCAGCTGCCACTGGGTGAAAATTTGAGAGATATGTCAAGGACCTTCAATGTCTTCTTTAGTTAATCTGAGAGCCAACATCATATACTGGCTCCTGTGTGTTGCAAGAACACACTTGTATTTAACAAGATACGCTCCATCGTCATATCAGGCTGTCCCCCCACATTACTGTTTCTCTCCCACATGAGTTCTCTCATGCTTGTTAAGAATTGTTCTCCTAATGAAGCCCTTCCCGCAGTCTGAGCATTTAAATGGTTTCTCCCCCGTGTGGGTTCTCTCGTGCACAATGAGGCTGGAGCTCTGATTGAACCCCTTCCCGCAGTCCGAGCACTTATACGGCTTCTCTTCTGTGTGAATCCTTTCATGGCGGATGAGGCTCGATTTGTCACTGAAGCTCTTCTCGCAGGCCGAGCAGCTGTACGGCTTCTCGCCCGTGTGGATCCTCTCGTGCTTGATCAGGCTCGACCGGTCACTGAAGCTCTTGCCACAGTCTGAGCATTTGAAGGGCTTCTCTCCCGTGTGGGTCCTCTCGTGGTTCGTCAGGTTCGATTTCCTGTTGAAGCTCTTCCCACAGAAAGAGCAGTCGTAGGGTTTTTCTCCAGTGTGCGTCCCCTCGTGCCTTATGAGGTGCGATCGGCTACTGAAGCTTTTCCCGCAGTCCGAGCACTTGAATGGTTTCACTCCAGTGTGAATCCTTTCGTGGGTGAGAAGATGAGACCTCCGCACGAAGCTTTTCCCGCAAGTCGAGCATTTGTATGGTTTGTCTCCTCGGTGAGCCCTCTCGTGTTTATTGAGGCTCGATTTGTCACTGAAACGTCGTCCGCAATGGGAGCAGTTGTACGGTTTTTCTCCCGTGTGGATCCTCCTGTGTATGACGAGACTGGAATTCTGGTTGAACCCCTTCCCGCAGTCAGCGCACTTGAACGGTTTCAGACCGGTGTGCTTCATCTCATGGATAAGGAGGTTCGATCTTTGAACGAAGCCCTTGCCGCAGACGGCACAACCGTAAGGTTTCTGCCCCAAGTGGATTCTCTCGTGCGCAAGGAGGCTGGAGCTCTGAATGAATCTCTTGCCACAGTCTGAGCATTTATATGGTCTCTGTTCTCGGTGGATCCTCTGATGTCGAACCAGGGTTGAACTCTGGTTGAACCTTTTGCCGCACTCCAAGCACTTGTAAGGCCGCTGTTCTGTGTGGCTTCTCTCATGCCTGATGAGGCTGGAACTCTGGTTGAATCTTTTCCCACACTGCGAGCAGCTGTAGGGTTTCTCCCCGGTGTGTTTCCTCTTATGCCTGATCAGGCTGGACCCATCGCTGAAGCTGTTTCCGCACTCGGAACACCGGAACGGCTTTTCTCCCGTATGGATCCTCTCGTGGGTGCGGAGGTTGGATCTTTTCATGAAGCTTTTTGAACAGCGCGAGCATTTGTGTGGCTTCTCCACTGCGTTCTGTGTTTCTTGCTTGATAAGAGCTGGGTTAATGCTGATACTTTTCCCAAACCCTGAATAATACGGAGTTTCTCCCAGGTGGATTCTTTCACGGCCATCTCCTGCTGGAGGAAACAGAGACCCAGGACATCATACGCAGGTCTTTACCAGCACATTGTCAATCAAAAACAAACTCAATCAAAAACTAGCAGAAAGAGTTTAGTGTGGGGGTTCCTGACCTTGTTGAGTCTTTGAGTAGTTTTTCTGGCAAATCTCACAGAACGTTAGAAAGTTGCACACATGGAACCTCCTACTGTATCTCTGCAGACACCGCCTTAGAGAAAGGACAGGCAGCTAGAGGCCCCAGTGGCGCTCCATCTGGCCCCAGACAGAGTCCCTGTTCCCAAAAATTCTCTCTCTCATACACTGTTATGCTCCTCAGATGCTTTCTTCCAAGTAGGGAGGAAGGCAAAGGGTTCTTCAACCACATCCTCCCCAGGAGACAGATATAGTACCAGTTATTGGGAACAAACAACAGAGAAATGCTTCAGGCCCAGTTTACTGACTAGAATTTCATTCCATGCTTCCTCAGGGGGTTACATGGTTTCCCCCATAACAGCCCTGTCAGATAGATTAGGCTGGGAGATAGTGATTGGCCCACATTTATTTAATTCAATTTATTAATCGCCCAATCCCTGCTACTGCAGGGCTCTGGGCGATGTACAATATGAATAAAAACATACACTAGATAAAACAATTAAAACCGAACAGCACTTTTTAAAAACAGATGGCGAACAAATGAATCCCATTTCAGACTGCCATTGACTTCGTGGGCAGGGGGGAAGGGGTAATACAAATGTAGGGAGCGGAAGAGGGTGCCGGCCAAGACGGAACCTGTCGCTGTCCTCAACCAAAAGCCTGGCGGAACATCTCAGCCTTGCAGAATTTCATAAAGTCCCACAGGGGCCTGATGTTTCCACCAGGCTGAGAACAGCCAGATGTCTTTGGGGTCACGGACCACCAATAAGTTACTATCTCAAGAGCGCAACGCTCTCCTGGGGACATAACGGAGGAGACGGTCCTGTAGATATGTTGGTCCCTGACCGCTCAAAGCCCGTGGATGTTTACTCAGAACCAAGACCCTCTCGAGTTCAATGAAACTACGCAAGTAAGCCTACATAGGACTGCAACTTCTGTGAGCTCCGCAGAAGAGTGGGAATCTGGACTGGTTCTCCCCACTTGTGGCCCAACATTCTTCCCACTGCACCACATGGACACCAGTGAGAATGATGTGAGCAATCATGGTTGGGAGACGAGACAGACCCTTGTCGATCCAACCCCTACAATTCTTCTGCTTGTCAAAATGGTGCCGGTCCCTGTGACCTCTCTCACCTGAGTGGGCCCCGTGGAGTATTTTGATTCCCTCTGAGCCTGGGTGATACGGAACGCATGGCTCCTCTTCTTCCTCCAGCTTCACGATCACATCAGGAAGCTCTGAAGTGGGGACAGATAAACGAGGCTGAGGTCAGAAAAGATATTCCAGCTGCAGGGGAACCAAGTTCGGTGCAAACCCTGAAACATTTCCTAATGGGACTCAAGAGCCGGTCTGTGTGTAATGCCTCCCAAGTGACAAAGTCCAGTTTTGAATTTTGAATTTCCTTCCCAAGAAGCCAAGGAAAGCTGGAGGGGGAGGAGGTCCACCCACTAGG
>NW_015168685.1:293107-305982 GCF_001447785.1 Gekko japonicus
AACTGGTCCGTTGTGTGTCTAACTCTGGTTCTCTGTCTCTCTCCACCTCATCCTTTTTAGCAGTTGGGGGGGGGGGAGGGGAGAACAGAGAATATAAATGGCTGAGGAGAAAGTTTACTAGCGTTCAAAGGGAAATCATATAACTTTTTGGTAATGGCTGTTTTTTTAAAGAAGGCATTAGGCAAATATTATTTAGTAAGAAACACAACAAAAGAAGAAGAAAAAAGCCCAACCAGAAGCTTCTTTGTCATGAGAGGAAGCCCTGCCCAGATTTCTGTCAGGGAGCAGACTTCCAAGTCCTGGACAGGGACCGCTGGACTCTTTCTCATGAGGGAGGTTTAGCCCAGCATTAGAAGTCTTTGTCCCCACATTTTTTATGTTCCCTCACCTGACCCATAATCCGTTGGGATCTCCCTTTCCTCTGAAACAGGCTCCGGAATCCACGGATCTCCCCCATGGACCACCTCAGATTTGGGAATGGCGAATCCTAAGCCTGCTGAAGGAAGGAAGGAAGGAAACAGACTTGATCAAAAGGAATTTGGTCCATTACCTGTCACGTCTTAATCATTTTTTGATTCTAGAGCGGACAGAGCTACCTCTGTGCTGGAAACAGAGATAATCACCAGGATGGACAAAGAGTGGTTGCAGTGAGGGAAGAGAAAAACAATCTCCCAAGGTGTGTGGAGAACCAACGGTTACACTGTCAGACCTGGGTACAAATCCCCACTTGGTCATGGAGCATCCATGGCCCAGTCATTCCCACTCAGCCTAACAACGTCACAGAGCTGTTGGAGGGAGAGAGAACCAAGTATGTTGTCATAAACTCCTCAGAGGATGGAAAAGGTAACAATGGAACAGGTTCATAGACAGTATGAGCTGCCTGGAGTCTCTAGAATAGAGAAGTAAAGTACGTTCTTAGTGTGCAGAAGATCCCAGCTTCAATGCCTGGCTTCTTTTTTCTAAGAGGAGAGGAGAGAAGAGATGGGATTTATACCCCGCCCTTTACTACCTGAAGGAGTCTCAGAGCGGCTTACTATCTCCTTTCCCTTCCCCGCCCCACAACAGACACCCTGTGAGGTAGGTGGGGCTGAGAGAGCTCTTGACAGAAACTGCTTGTGAGAACAGTTCTGAAAGAACTTGTGACTGACCCAAGGCAACACCAGCAGCTGCACATGGAGGAGTGGGGAATCAAACCCGGTTCTCCCAGATTAAAGTCCGCGCTCCTAACCACTGCACCAAACTGGCTCTCAAATCCTTTGGCTGAGACTTTGGAGATAATTGCCCACGGATGCCGTTTCTTATGTTCAAGGGGCCACGCCTGAGTGAATAGGAAAAAGAAACGGGAGGCAGAGTTGGGGAGGCAGTTTGTACGAAGGAGCATATGAATGGAGGCATGGTTCATTTTTCTGAAGCTCACTGGCTGACTTTGGGCCCCTCTCTTTTCACCTCTCTTTTCTCACAGGGTTTTTGGAGATTGGGGGGGGGGGTAAGCTCAAATACACTGCCAGACACAGTTCTGGGCTAATGTTCTGATTCATGGCTCCTCTCAGCTCTTCCCTTTGAAATGGAGACTCTCCCCTTGGAGGCAGGGAAGACTTCAGCCTTCTTACCCCAGGCCCGATGCACAATAGTTTGTGCCAACAGCCCCAAGGGGGCCCACTGTAGCCCTGGCCCAGATGCACATAAGAAGGTTCCTCCGCCGCAAAGGGAACAGTAAACATCTAGACCAGCCCTGAAATATAACCCTCACAAGTCCCATTTATATAGTCCTTCAGAAGATCCAATGTGTTTCACACATTACCTCAGCAATCCTCACAACAGCTATGCTGCTGTTATCAGTATATCTGACAGCCAAGAGGCTAGTCCCTGTTACTGTCATGAAAGCACGGGTTCAAGGGGCTCCCTGGTAGGAAGGGCAGGAGGACTCTATTTCATCTGGTTAGCACAAACTCGACGTGCGCAGGGCTTTGCTCATTTACCTTAAGAATACGGCTGCATTCCGAAGGTCAGACATGCTCTTTGTCTCTCACAATGTGCAGAATCAAGGGCAGAAAGATCTTAAAACCACCATAGCCTACTGGGTCAAACAGTGCATCTCCAAGGCATACAAAGTACAGGGTCGGAGGCCCCCCCCCCAAAAAAAAATATCATGGCACATTTGACCAGAGCAGCTGCAACTACGGTAGCCTTCTCCACTAGGGCAACAGCTGAAGAGATATGCAGGGTCGCCACATGGGCATCCTTCATGACTTTTGTGAGGCACTACAGAATAGAGCTAGCCTCATCGGCGGAAGCATCCTTTGGCAGAAGGGTTCTGCAGCAAAGAGCTGAAGCAGGTTAAGACAAATCAGCCGGTATCATAATGCCCCTGTATAAATTGATGGTGCGACCTCATTTGGAGTACTGTGTACAGTTCTGGTCACCACACCTCAAAAAGGATATTATAGCTTTGGAAAAAGTGCAGAAAAGGGCAACTTGAATGATAAAAGGGTTGGAACACTTTCCCGATGAAGAAAGGTTAAAGCACTTGGGGCTCTTTAGTTTGGAGAAATGACAACTGAGGGGTGACATGATTGAGGTTTATAAGATTATGCATGGGATGGAGCAGGTAGAGAAAGAGGTACTTTTCTCCCTTTCTCACAATACAAGAACTCATGGGCACTCCATGAAATTGCTGAGCGGTCGGTTTAGAACAGATAAAGGGAAGTATTTCTTCACCCAAAGAGTGATGAACACATGGAATTCACTGCCACAGGAGGTGGCGGCAGCTACAAGCATGGACGGCTTCAAGAGGGAATTAGATAAGCATATGGAGCAGAAGTCCATCAGTGGCTATTAGCCACAAGGTATAGATAGGGACTCTCCATCTGGGGCAAGGGATGCTCTGTCTTCTTGGTGCTTGGGGGGGGGGGACAACAGTGGGAGGGCTTCTAGTGTCCAGGCCCCACTGCTGGACCTCCTGATGGCACCTGGTATTTTTGGCCAGTGGGTGACAGAGTGTTGGACTGGATGGGCTTCTCTTCTGTTCTTATGTTCTTAAGACTGGAGAACTAGCCCGCCCCGGAAGACACACAGCTGGGGTCCTGCTAACCAGTTCCTGGATGACTTCCCCCCCAAGAAGCCTCCCCCAGCTTGATGAGGAACGAAGACTCCCCAGGAGTCATGGAAAGCTGAGAGTGACTCAGAGCCAGTGCCACTGAAAGAGCCAAGTGAGGGCAAGCCGTTTGCTCCAGCCCCTTCTGTGTTACTTCCTTTATATTTTGCTTTTCTAGCCGAGACTGAAGGTGGGTTACACAACTAGAACGCAATGCAGTGAACACAGTATAACACATGCAATAAGTGATACAATAAAAACGGATCACAACACTAGAAAAGAATGCAATTAGGAAGTATAAATAGATTCAAGCAATGTGTTAAAAGCCCAGTGATAGATTTAGAGAACCCAAAGATAACGGTGTCATAGTGGCGGAAAGTGCGGTCGAGTCACAGCTGACCTACGGCGACCCTGTAGGGCAGTGGTGGCGAACCTATGGCACAGGTGCCAGAGGTGACACTCAGAGCCCTCTCCGTGGGCACGCGTGCCATCGCCCCAGCCAGGCCCAGACCACCGTTAAAGTGTCGAATTCTCTGCCAAATAATTTTAAGTAAATGAAAGCATTTGGGATTGCTTTCCTTACTTTGTTTGGATCATCTTAAGTTAATGTATGAGTTGTTCTTTCTAAAGTAAAACCTCAGTATTCCGGTTAAATTGCCGTGTTTGGCACTTTGCGATAAATAAGTGGGTTTTGGGTCGCAGTTTGGGCACTTGGTCTCTAAAAGGTTCGCCATCACTGCTGTAGGGTTTCAAGGCAGGAGACGTTCAGAGGCGGTTTTTGCCCTTGCTCGCCTCTTAATGACTTAATAGGTACAAGAAACAGGACAATTAGGATTACAAAATCGAATCCTGAGAAGATGCAATTAAAAGTGTCAGAAAGCTGCTGTGCTCGTTTTCTAGAGGTGTTTTTTTGTAATGAGAAGGAGCATTCAGAACAGAAGGCCACTTCCTGCAAAATGCCACGGTGCGGTGTGTGTTCTACCTCTGCCTGCTCCCAGTGTCAGCAAGCCAAGGCAGCTCCTTAAGTTTTGTGGCCCAACAGCCCGGCCTTGAGAACGTTCAGACTCAATGAGCAAAGGTTGATTAAACATGCGGTTGACCTTGAGAGATTAAAAAAGAGAGGGAACTCTACACAACCGTTTGTGCATCACAATTCACTGGATCCAGCCCTCACCTGAGCAGGTAGCTGTGAAGGTCTCACTTTCCTCCGATCCCTGGTTATTTGGCAGCCAGGGGACCTCTTCGTCTTCGAGCTTTATCACCACATGTGGAAAGTCTGAGCAGGGGAAAGCAATGATGTTTGAGAAATAAAACACTGAGAAATTGCATTTTGTTGCTGTTTGCATTGTAAGCTGCCTTAAGTTCCTGTAAGATAAGAAAGGTAGTTTATAAATGTCTTAAATAAATGAAGACGGGTAGCCGTGTTAGTCTGTCTGTAGCAGTAGAAAAGAGCCAGAGTCCAGTAGCACCTTAAAGACTAACAAAATTTGTGGCAGGGCCAACCAGTTCTTCTGGAGGGCCAACAAGAGGGCACAGAGGCTGAGGCCTTCACCTGATGTTGCCTCCTGCCTCTGGGATTCCAAGGATTAATGCCTTTGAATGTGAAGGTTCCCCTCAGTCACCATGGCTGGTAGCCACAGATAGACTTATCCTCCATGAATCTATCAAAGCTGTTTATTCCTTTGGCCATCACTGATCTTCTGGCAGCGAATTCCACACTTTATTCACTCTCTGTGTAAAGTAGTATTTCCTTTTCTCTATCCTAAACCTACTGCCCATCAGCTTCATTGGAGTCTACACAGGGTTACTCTAGTCTAAGCATACACTGTCATACTTTGGTCACATCATGAGAAGTCAAGACTCACTGGAAAAGACAATAATGCTAGGAAGAGTTGAAGACAGCAGGAAAAGGGGAAGACCCAACACGAGGGGGCTTGAGTCAGTCAAGGAAGCCATGACCCGCAGTTCGCAAGACTTGAGCAAGGCTGTTAAAAAGAGGATGCTTCAGAGGACATTCATTCATAGGGTCACCGTAAGCTGGAAGCGACTTGGCGACACATAAACACACCAGCATAGCTTAGAACAGCTCTGCATAAGGTTGCGCTTTAAGATCCAAAGCTTTCATATTATTTTCATTAACGTTTCAGCAAAAGGCACTGTTAACTCAACTTCTAAAGCTTCCTTGTTTGAGTCCATCCACTGAGGCACCAGAAACTTTATGAGAGAGCTCTTCTGTATTACTGGAGTTTCTTCAAAGCAAAATAAAAATGTGTGTGTGTGCGTGTGTGTGAGGGGGAGAGAGAGAGGGGATGGGGCAGGCAGGATGTCTGGCAGGTATAGCACATCTCTGTGCACACAAGCACAATGTACCCTGGGAATTCCAGCCAGGCCTCATGTCATTGTGAGAAGAACAATCCCCCCCCCACACACACAATATTGTCCCTGACAATGGTATTTTACTTTCTCCTTCACCTTCTCTGTATGCCAATTTCAAATCCAAAATTACAAGACAGGGATCCTTACCCAAAGAAGCCATGCTGCTGCGATTCTCCTGTGTGTACAAAACCCACTCGAAAATTCATGGGTCGGGATTCAGCACCTCTTACAGCTTTCTTTGTGGAATGCCCCACTGCGTCCTCCAAATCTGGCCTAGAAAGAAAAGAAAGTGTATTCATCTACTTCTGCTAGTAAAGACGTACCACTAGTTTGTTTGTTTTTAATCTACAAAGCGATCTGTGTTTCACATTTGACATCAGAACAACCTGAGAAGTTGATCGTCATCACATCAGATTTACAAAGGAGGAAACTGAGGTGCTGATGATATAGGACCACTGGCTCGTCGTGCCAGGTATTGTCTATTCTGACAAGCAGTAGTTCCCAAGAAGAGCCCTCTCCCACAACTGGAGAAGGGAGGGACTTAACTTGGGATTGTTCAGCACGGAGAAGAGGAGGTTGAGGGGGGACATGACGGCTCTCTCCAAGTATGTGAAAAGCTGTCACTTAGAGAAGGGCAGGGAGCTGTTCCTGTTGGCAGCAGAGGAGAGGACTTGCAAGAATGGAGTAGTTCAGCAGTGGAATCAGCTGCCTAGGAAGGTGGTGAGCTTCCCCTCACTGGCAGTCTTCAAGCAGTGGCTGGAGGAACACTGGTCAGGGATGCTCTAGGCCAGTGGTGGCGAACCTATGGCACGGGTGCCAGAGGTGGCACTCAGAGCCCTCTCTGTGGGCACGCGTGTCATCGCCCCAGCCAGGCCCAGACCGTCATTAAGGTGTGGAATTCTCTGCCAAATAATTTTAAGTAAATGAAAGCATTTGGGATTGCTTTCCTTACTTTGTTTGGATCATCTTAAGTTAATGTATGAGTTGTTTTTTCTAAAGTAAAACCTCAGTAGTCAGGATAAATTGCCGTGTTGGCACTTTGCGATAAATAAGTGGGTTTTGGGTCACAGTTTGGGCACTCGGTCTCTAAAAGGTTCGCCATCACTGCTCTAGGCTGACCCTGCACTGAGCAGGGGGTTGGAGTTCATGGCCTGTATGGCCCCTTCCAACTCTATGATTCTATTATTATCATCCCACATTCTCAACCCACAAAGGGTCCCCCCAAGGCAGGAATGCAAAACCAATAATGTGAACAAGAACAGCTCTTATCAGAAGTACGGCTTGCCCAAGGTCATCCAGCCAGGTGCAAGTGGAGGAGTGGGGAATCAAACCCGGTTCTCCCAGATTAGAGTCCGCGCACTTAACCACCACACCAAACTGGCTGTGCTGTGAACATCCCTAGATAAAGAGTGCTGTGCTTTACTGCATCACAGCACTGCTCCACCAAGGCTGGTTTTACCGATTCTGAGTGGCACCAGTTCTCCAGGGTCTCAGCCCTGGTGCCTGAATTCCTTTTTGAAGTTAGAGGTGAGGCCACTTGAACCTGGGGCCTTCTGCATGCAAAGCAGGCACTCTTGCCCAAGCGATTCTCTCTCTCTCTCTCTCGGGCTCAAACCTAACCACTGGCCCTGATCGACAAGGAGGTCATGTAAGCAAACTCCGAACACTTGAGCCCCACTATACAAATACTAAAGTGAATAGGAATCTTTAAAGACTAAACAAGATCTGGTCACCGCACCTCAAAAAAGATTTTATAGCATTTGAGGAGGTGCAGAAAAGGGCAACTAAAATGATTAAAGGGATGGAACACTTTCCCTGTGAAGAAAGGCTAATTGTACTTTGTTAACCTGTCTTTGTTAACTTGAGCTGCGGTGGCTCAAGTGGTTAAGACGCTGAACTGCAGGCTGTGGAAGGTCAGTAGTTCAGCAGTTCAAGACCCGAGTGTGCCGCATGACGGAGTGAGCTCCCGTCTCTAGTTCCAGCTCCTGCCAACCTAGCAGTGGTAGATAAATAGGTACCACTTCGGTGGGAAGGTAACAGCATTCCGTGCGCCTTGGTGTTTAGTCATGCCGGCCACATGACCACGGAAACGTCTTCGGACAGCGCTGGCTCTTCGGCTTTGAAATGGAGATGAGCACCGCAACCCTAGAGTCGGATTCGACTGGCTTTCGAGCAAGGGAACTTTTACCTTTACCTTTAACCTGTCTTTATCACATGTAACCATGATGTATGAATGTGGGCTGCACCAAAGTTCTCATAAGAGCTAAACTTGTATTACCTGGCATTACTGTCAAAGCCTTTGATTCACCTGCAACTTTCCTGATTGCTAATAAAATCCATAAATGGACTTATCGCGTCTGAGAGTTACTGCAGAGTCTTACAAGATTAGGCCTCATTAGCTTGGAGAAACGACGGCTGAAGGGTGACATGATAGAGGTTTACAAAATTATGCATGGGACAGAGAAGGTAGAGAAGAAGTACTTTTCTCCCTTTCTCACTATACAGGAACTTGTGGGGACTCAATGAAATTAATAAGCAGCAGGCTTAGAAAAGATAAAAGGAAGTATTTCTTCACCCAAAGAGTCATTAACATGTAGAATTCACTGCCACAGGAAGTGGTGGTGTCTACAAGCATAGACAACTTCAAGAGGGGATTAGATAAACATATGGAGCAGAGGTCCACCAGTGGCTATTAGCCACCAGGTATAAATGAAGCACTATGTCTGTGGCAGTGATGCTCTGTATTCTTGGTGCATGGAGGGCAACGGGAGAACCTCTGGCGTTCTGGCCCCACTGACGGACCTCCTGATGGCACCTGGATTGTTCAAGACCTTGGTCTAAGAACAGGGGATGTCAAAAACAGATGGCACCTGGGTTTTGGTCACTGTGTGACACAGAGTGTTGGACCGGATGGGCCACTGGCCTGATCCAACATGGCTTCTCTTATGTTCCTATGTTCTCTTCTGTTCTTAAGATTTTATTCTAGCTCAAGGGTAAGCAACCCTTGGTACGTGTGCTGATTACAGCTCACCGAGATATTTTGCTCCGGCACCCAGAGCCAGATTTCTGTCCAAACAACCAAGGGCCAGCCAGCATGAGAAATAGTGATAGGCACATCTTATGTCCATCATCACAAATCTGCACACCCACTAGCCGAGTCCAAGACAAATCTCTGAGTTGTTGGCAGTCTTCCTGGAGGCCTAGTTTATTGCAAGAGTGTCTGGCCACAAACACCCCCTTCCAATTTTGTTTACCAGCATGCAAATTATCTTCACAGGTAGACACAGCATCCCCCCTGCAGCACTTGAGTCAAAAAAGATTGCTCTGGAACAAAAACCTTGTCTTTAAAGTGTTACCGGGCTGTTTACATTAGCTGCAAGGGACAGACACGAAGACCCTTCTGTAACTATAATCATGTAAATGAAGACTCTGCAAGACCTGAGCAACATTGTTAATAATACAACATTTTGGAGGTCATCTATCCATAGGGCTGCCCTCTGTCGGAAGTGGCTGCACGGCACCTCACACACACCAATGAATACTGTGTGCAGTTCTGGGCACCACACCTTAAAAAGGATATTATAGCTTTGGAAAAAGTGCAGAAAAGGGCAACTCGAATGATAAAAGGGTTGGAACACTTTCCCTATGAGGAAAGGTTAAAGCGCTTAGGGCTCTTTAGCTTGGAGAAAAGACGACTGAGCGGTGACATGATCGAGGTTTATAAGATTATGCATGGGAAAGAGCAGGTAAAGAAAGAGGTACTTTTCTCCCTTTCTCACAATACAAGAACTCGTGGGCACTCCATGAAACTGCAGAGCGGTCGGGTTAGAACGGATAAAAGGAAGTACTTCTTCACCCAAAGAGTGATTAACACATGGAATTCACTGCCACAGGAAGTGGTGGGTGCTACAAGCATGGACGGCTTCAAAAGGGAATTAGATAAGCATATGGAGCAGAGGTCCATCAGTGGCTATTAGCCACAAGGTATAGCTAGGGGCTCTGGGGCAAGTGATGCTCTGTCTTCTTGGTGCTTGGGGGGGGGGTCAACAGTGGGAGGGCTTCTAATGTCCTGGCCCCACTGCTGGACCTCCTGATGGCACTGGTATTTCTGGCCACTGTGTGACACAGAGTGTTGGACTGGATGGGCCTTTGGCCTGATCCAACATTGGCGTCTCTTATGTTCTTATGTTCTTATGATAAATACTTTATCAGCATGCATGTATTACGGCAGGAAGGCGTCTGATTCAGCAATCTTGCCAAAGTTCATCAGGTCTGGCTCTGGTGAACGCCGGAGGTGTGGGGGAGGGGGAGACTCCTCCCCACTCGACATCCTCCTCCACTTATGCCATCTTGAGTTTCACAACGGAAGCACAATGGGACAGAAATGTGTTTATTGTTCTGCTATAGGGGAGTTCTGCTATATCAGACCAAGGGCACACTGGATCCAGCATGCTGTTTCCCACAGTGACCAATCAGATGTCTCGGAAGGCTTACAAGAAGGGGCAGGCAGGCCAAAGCGTCCACCTGCTGTTGCCCCCTCACCAACTGGCATCCAGAGGAACACTGCCTCTGAACAGGGAGGCTCTATCTAGCCCCGTAGCTGCCATTGAGGGATCAATCGTCCTTCCTCTTCAAAGCCAGCTAAGCTTGTGGACAGCACTACATCCTGGGGCAGTGAGTTCCGCGTGTCAATTATGCATTCTGTCATTACAAGCTTTGCAGCTCCTCTGCTCCCTTTAAAGATAGTCTGTAACGGGCTACCTAACACTGAAAGGGGCTTGAAGCAAGGTTGCATTAGGAGCGGGTTGTATTGAGTTGGGGGATATGTTGCAAGCAGTGTTCCCTCTAAACTGAGTTAGTGTGGGCTAGCTCACAGCTTTTTAGCCTTCAGCTCACATTTCTGTCTTGGCTCAGGAAGGATGGCTCCGGAGCAAACTAATTTATGCTGTAGCCAAATCGCTCACTCACAACTTTAATGCCAGTAGCTCACAATGCAGAATTTTTGCTTACAAAATTCTACAGTTTAGAGGGAGCACTGGTTGCA
The DNA here is from genome assembly GCF_001447785.1 of Gekko japonicus. Lineage (NCBI taxonomy): Eukaryota > Metazoa > Chordata > Lepidosauria > Squamata > Gekkonidae > Gekko > Gekko japonicus. The sequence continues at coordinate 303,622 of NW_015168685.1, forward strand.
AGCCCCCTAGTCTGTAACGGGCTACCTAACACTGAAAGGGGCTTGCAGCAAGATTACATTGGGAGGAAGCTTGTACTGAGATGGGGTATATCTTGCAAGCCCAAAGGAGATAGATAATCCGTTCTCCGCCTCTCTCTCACCGCTTCAGCAGATCGTCCCCCAGCCGAGTTGACCCCCTCGGGGCTTGCTCCTCTTTCTCTTCCTCCGCTTTCTCGCTCGTACAGCTTCCAAAGACCTTCCTCGTCCACCTTCTTCACCTTCAATGTCAAAACGCCGAAAAGGCTTTGCGTTTCGCGTGGATTAAATCCCAAAACATCCCACCCCCGCCGGTTTCCTTACTCGGAGTTACTAAACCGGATTCATCCCGGAGCATGCATTAATTTTTGTTCTTTAAGGGAGCGAGGGGGAAAGAAAACCCAACCTTTTAATCCCTCATTCTTATAACGAATGCAACAGAATGGTTAATCCGCATTAAGTGATGCCCAACATGCATGTACTCCCCCCCAGCACCAAAAAAAAAGGGGGTGGGTGGGGGAAAACTGTTAATTTAAGGATCCGGATTAAGCTTTTTGGGAAAACTGCATTTCAGGAAGCTCAGCCTCCCCTTTCTTGCTTATTCAGGCGGCTTTTGCTTTATTTTCCGCTTCCTGTCACGTGACCGAAGCAAAGCCAGAAGCCTGGCAAAGCAAGCTCTACCAAGTTGCTGCTCGAGCACATGGATGGTTGGAGCGCCACGGCAACCCCCACCCCTGCTATTCATTGGACTTTGCTTTAATTCACACAGCGAGGAGTCACTTTCCGGGCTGCCAGCCTTTGCGATGCCCCTGGCTAACTCTCCTTAAGACGACAGATTGATCAGCAGTCGGGGATAAAAGAAAAATGTTCATTTCTGCGGATGATCGCAGTGGACTGTTGCTCTCTCTGATCATGTCCAGGGGGATTTCTTCGGGATCAATATCTGCAGCACAAGTTTACCTTAGTATTGGTGGATTTATGAACGCTTTTTCCACCCTGCGTTTCGGCACAAGTTTGAATAAAAACACAAGAAAATCGCAACTAAAATGTGGGTCATAGGTTTGCCAGCTCTGGGTCGGGAGATACCCGGAGATTTGGGGGGTGGAGCCTGAAGAAGGCAGGGTCTAGGGAGAGGAGAGACCTCAGCGGGGTATAATGCTATAGAATCCACCTTCCAAAGCTTTCATTTTCAACACTCTTATTGTAATCCCAGGAGATCTCCAGGTACCACCTGGAGGTTGGCAACCCTACCTGTGAGTTGGGAGGTCTTGGGCTTCAAGACTGAGTTGTCAGGAAGCTGAATTATGTACCACAATCTGTGCTTTTGTGGAATCATGGCCTCCAATGCTCCCTCTAAGCTGTGGAGTCTTGTGAGCAACAATTCTACTTTGAGAGCTACTGGCATTAAAGTTATGAGCGAGCAATTTGGCTACTGCATAAATTAGCTTGCTCTGGAGCCATTCTTCCTGAGCTATGACAAAAATATGTGAGCTGGAGGCTAAAAAACTTGTGAGCTAGCTCACACTAACTCAGCTTAGAGGGAACACTGGCCTCCACACCACCTTGTTAAATGAACTCCATCCGAGATAGCAAGAGGAAGGTGGCAGGCTTAACCAGTATGGGAAATTACAGCTGTTTCTATACAAATGCTCGAAGTGTCCGAGGTAAAATCGGGGAGTTGGAGTGCTTGGTGTCGGAGGGAAAAATAGACATTGTGGGTATTTCAGAAACTTGGTGGAATGAGGAAAATCAGTGGGATACGGTGATTCCCGGTTATATATTATATCGGAAGGATGGGGGGGAAGGGTTGGAGGTGGGGTGGCTCTGTATGTCAGAGAGGGTATAAAGTCCAGAAAGATTGAGAGGCTAAGAGAATTGGATTCGCTTCTTGAAGTTCTGTGGGTTGAAATAGGGGGGCCAAAAGGAAACTTAACACTGGGAGTTTGTTATCGCCCACCGGATCAAAAGATAGAGGAGGATTATAAAATGATGAATGAATTAAAGATAGCAGCTAGACAAAAACACTGTGTCGTAATAGGTGATTTTAACTACCCACACATTGATTGGGTCAATATGTGTTCTAGTCGAGAGAAAGAGATTGAGTTTCTAGACACTCTAAATGACTGCGCTATGGAGCAGATGGTCATGGAACCTACCAGGGGAGAGGCGATCCTTGATTTGGTCCTAAGTAACACTCAAGACCTGGTGAGAGATGTAAAAGTGATTGCACCGCTTGGGAACAGTGATCATAATATTGTTGAGTTCAACATTTGTACAAATAGGGAATTGGCCAAAAAGACTCACACAACCACTTTTAACTTTAAAAGGGGTAATTTTTCTGATATG